>NC_053024.1:546044151-546178730 GCF_003073215.2 Triticum urartu | reverse complement strand
ATCAAGACGATCTTCAAGTTCCTGATACTTAACGTGAAGATTTTTTATGTCTTCAATTAAGGATTCAGATCGAGTCATTTCAGCACCCAACAGATCGTCGCTTCTGTCTAACAGTTTTTGAATATGTTCCATGGCCTTTTGTTGTTCAGTTGCAATTTTAGCAAGTGTTTTGTAACTGGGTTTTGAATCACAATCAGAGTCATCGTCACTGGATGTTTGATAGCGAGTAGTGCGTGTGTTTACCTTGGCACCGCGTGCCATGAAGCAGTAGGTAGGAGTGGAGTCGTCCTTGTCATTTGCATCGGTGTCGGTGATGAAGTTATTGTCTTCAGTGTTGAAGATGGACTTGGGCAACGTATGCTGTAGCCAGACTTGCAATGCCAGAATCGGACTCCTCCTCAGACTCCACCTCTGCCTCCTCAGAAGCGGATTCCTCCTCAGAATCCATTTCCTTGCCAACAAACGCACGTGCCTTGCCAGATGAGCTCTTCTTGTGTGATGAAGACTTTGAGGAAGACTTGGAAGAAGACTTTGAGTATTTCTTCTTCTTCTTGTCGTCAGAGTCGTATTCCTTGCTCTTCTTCTTCCTTCTGTTCTCATTGTCCCACTATGGACACTCAGAGATGAAGTGTCCAGTTTTCTTGCACTTGTGGCATGTTTTCTTCTTGTAGTCATGAGCAGAAGCTTCATCATTCCTTGAGCTTGATCGTGAAGACTTTCTGAAGCCTTTCTTCTTAGTGAACTTTTGGAACTTCTTCACAAGCATTGCAAGTTCCCTTCCAATGTCTTCAGGATCATCAGAACTGCTGTCAGATTCTTCTTCAGATGAGGAAACAGCTTTTGCCTTCAAGGCACGAGTTCGCCCATAGTTTGGACCGTAGATATCTCTTTTCTCAGAAAGCTGAAACTCATGTGTGTTGAGCCTCTCAAGTATGTCAGATGGATCGAGTTTCTTGAAGTCAGGACGTTCTTGAATCATCAGGGCTAGGATGTCAAACGAACTATCAAGTGATCTCAGCAGCGTTTTGACGACTTCGTGTTTGGTAATCTCAGTGGCGCTGAGGGCTTGAAGCTCATTTGTGATGTCAGTGAGTCTGTCAAATGTGTGCTGGACATTCTCATTGTCATTTCGCTTGAAGCGGTTGAAGAGATTGCGAAGGACACTGATTCTTTGATCTCTCTGGGTTGAGATGCCTTCATTGACCTTGGAGAGCCAGTCCCAAACCAGCTTGGATGTCTTCAAAGCACTCACACGGCCATACTGTCCTTTGGTCAGATGACCACAGATGATGTTCTTGGCAGTAGAGTCCAGTTGAACGAACTTCTTGACATCAGCAGCAGTGACACCTTCTCCAGCCTTGGGAACGCCTTTCTCGACGACATACCATAGGTCGACGTCAATGGCTTCAAGATGCATACGCATCTTATTCTTCCAATAGGGATATTCAGTTCCATCGAAGACGGGGCACGCAGCAGAGACTTTGATTATCCCTGCAGTCGACATAGCTAAAACTCCAGGTGGTTAAATCGAATCACACAGAACAAGGGAGTACCTCGCTCTGATACCAATTGAAAGTGCGTTATATCGACTAGAGGGGGGGTGAATAGGCGATTTTTACGAAAGTCTTCAAAACGTGGAAGTTATGAAGACAAACGTAGAGATAAGCCTATCACTATGCAGCGGAAGTTAGATTACACTAGGCAAGCCATGGCCAAATATTCAATAGAGTGAAAGCACAATGACAAGTAGCTGCAGTGTAATAAGGATCAGGTAGGAAGAAGTTATGAAGCCAAACAAATCATACAGTTACGTTGTGAAGACAAAAGGTATAGCAAGCATGTAATGGCTTCACAATGAGTAACAGTAAGTAAAAGGAAGTGAAGATGAAACCAGTGACTCGTTGAAGACAATGATGTGTTGGACCAGTTCCAGTTGCTGTGACAACTATACGTCTGGTTGGAGCGGCTAGGTATTTAAACCTTAGGACACACAGTCCCGGACACCCAGTCCTGAACACGCAGCTCAGGACACCAAGTCCTCACCGTATTCTCCTTGAGCTAAGGTCACATAGTCCTCGCCCAATCACTCTGGTAAGTCTTCAAGGTAGACTCCCAAACCTTCACAGACTTCGTTCACTGGCAATCCACAATGTCTCTTGGATGCTCAGAACGCGACGCCTAACCGTCTGGAGGATGCACAGTCCTCAAGTGTAATAAGTCTTCAGATCCCTCAGACAAGAAGACTTAAGTGATGCCCAATTTACTCTGCCTCTGGGTGGTTAGGGCTTTCTCCTCGCTAGGAATTTTCTTTCAAAGGCTTCGAGGTGGGTTGCTCTCAAACGACAAAAGACGTGCACTGAAATCTGAGCAGCCCACCGTTTATGGTTGTAGGGGGTGGGCTATTTATAGCCACTTGGCAACCCGACCTGCTTTGTCCGAAATGACCCTGGGTCACTAAGGAACTGACACGTGTCTCAACGGTCAGATTTCAAACTCTCATGGCAACTTTACTTGGGCTACAAGCAAAGCTGACTTGTCTGGCTCTGGACAAGATTCGCTCTCATTGTCTTCACTCGAAGACATAGGTTTTTGGTTTAGGCATCACTTCAGTCATTCTAACTGGTTCTCCTGGACCCCACTTAACAGTACGGTGGTTCCTATGACTCAACACAAAAGAAAAAGAACTACGAAAGATCTAAGTCTTCGAGCTCCATAGGCTTCACAACGTGTCTTCTTTTGTCATAGTCTTCAATGTGAATATCTTCATATACCACCTTTGAGTTCAATGTCTTCATACATTTTTAGGGGTCATCTCTGGTAGTAAAACCGAATCAATGAGGGACTTCTACCTGTGTTATCCTGCAATTCTCACAGACACATTAGTCCCTCAACTAGGTTTGTCGTCAATACTCCAAAACCAACTAGGGGTGGCACTAGATGCACTTACACATTGGGCTTATCCTCAACTTCACACCGTGTAACACAGGCAAGAACTCCTTCTTTGACTGTTTCATTTTGAACTATTTCAAAATCTTGTCAAGGTATGTACTCATTGAAAAACTTATCAAGCGTCTTGATCTATCTCTATAGATCTTGATGCTCAATATGTAAGCAGCTTCACCGAGGTCTTTCTTTGAAAAACTCCTTTCAAACATTCCTTTATGCTTTGCAGAATAATTCTACGTTATCTCCGATCAACAATATGTCATTCACATATACTTATCAGAAATGCTATAGTGCTCCCACTCACTTTCTTGTAAATACAGGCTTCACCGCAAGTCTGTATAAAACTATATGCTTTGATCAACTTATCAAAGCGTATATTCCAACTCCTAGATGTTTGCACCAGTCCATAGATGGATCGCTGGAGCTTGCATATTTTGTTAGTACCTTTAGGATTGACAAAACTTTCTGGTTGCATCATATACAACTCTTCTTTAATAAATCCATTAAGGAATGCAATTTTGTTTATCCATTTGCCAGATTTCATAAAATGCGGCAATTGCTAACATGATTCGGACAGACTTAAGCATAGACATGAGTGAGAAATTCTCATCGTAGTCAACACCTTGAACTTGTCAAAAACCTTTTTGCGACAATTCTAGCTTTGTAGATAGTAACACTACTATCAGTGTCTGTCTTCCTCTTGAAGATCCATTTAATCTCAATGGCTCGCCAATCAATGAGAAAGTCAATCAAAGTCCATACTTTTTTTCATACATGGATCTCATCTCAGATTTCATGGCCTCAAGCCATTTCGTGGAATCTGGGCTCATCATCGCTTCCTCATAGTTTGTAGGCTCGTCATGGTCAAGTAACATGACCTCCAGAACAGGATTACCGTACCACTGTGGTGCGGATCTCACTCTGGTTTACCTACGAGGTTCGGTAGTAACTTGATCTGAAGTTACATGATCATCATCATTAGCTTCCTCACTAATTGGTGTAGTAGTCACAGGAACAGATTTCTGTGATGAACTACTTTCCAATAAGGGAGCAGGTACAGTTACCTCATCAAGTTCTACTTTTCTCCCACTCACTTCTTTCGAGAGAAACTCCTTCTCTAGAAAGGATTCATGCTCAACAACGAATAACTTGCCTTCGGATCTGTGATAGAAGGTGTATCCAATAGTTTCCTTCGGATATCCTATGAAGACACATTTCTCCGATTTGGGTTCGAGCTTATCAGGTTGAAGCTTTTTCACATAAGCATCACAGCCCCAAACTTTCAGAAATGACAACTTTGGTTTCTTGCCAAACCACAGTTCATAAGGCGTCGTCTCAACGGATTTTGATGGTGCCCTATTTAACGTGAATGCGGCCGTCTCTAGAGCATATCCCCAAAACGATAGCAGTAAATCAGTAAGAGACATCATAGATCGCACCATATCCAATAAAGTATGATTACGACGTTCGGACACACCATTACGCTGTGGTGTTCCGGGTGGCGTGAGTTGCGAAACTATTCCACATTGTTTCAAATGTACACCAAACTCGTAACTCAAATATTCTCCTCCACGATCAGATCGTAGGAATTTTATTTTCTTGTTACGATGATTTTCAACTTCACTCTGAAATTCTTTGAACTTTTCAAACGTTTCAGACTTGTGTCTCATTAAGTAGATATACCCATATCTGCTTAAGTCATCTGTGAAGGTGAGAAAATAACGATATCCGCCACGAGCCTCAACATTCATCGGACCACATACATCTGTATGTATGATTTCCAACAAATCTGTTGCTCTCTCCATAGTACCGGAGAACGGTGTTTTTGTCATATTACCCATAAGGCACGGTTCGCAAGTACCAAGTGATTCATAATCAAGTGGTTCCAAAAGCCCATCAGTATGGAGTTTCTTCATGCTCTTTACACCGATATGACCCAAACGGCAGTGCCACAAATAAGTTGCACTGTCATTATCAACTCTGCATCTTTTGGCTTCAACACTATGAATATGTGTGTCACTACTATCGAGATTTAATAAGAATAGACCACTCTTTAAGGGTGCATGACCATAAAAGATATTACTCATATAAATAGAACAACCATTATTCTCTGATTTAAATGAATAACCATCTTGCATCAAACAAGATCCAGATATAATGTTCATGCTTAACGCTGGCACCAAATAACAATTATTTAGGTCTAATACTAATCCCGAAGGTAGATGTAGAGGTAGCGTGCCGACTGCGATCACATCGACTTTGGAACCATTTCCCACATGCATCGTCACCTCGTCCTTAGCCAATCTTCGCTTAATCCGTAGTCCCTGTTTCGAGTTGCAAATATTAGCAACAGAACCAGTATCAAATACCCAGGTGCTACTGCGAGCATTAGTAAGGTACACATCAATAACATGTATATCACATATACCTTTGTTCACCTTGCCATCCTTCTTATCCACCAAATACTTGGGGCAGTTCCGCTTCCAATGACCAGTCTGCTTGCAGTAGAAGCACTCAGTTTCAGGCTTAGGTCCAGGTTTGGGTTTCTTCTCTTGAGTAGCAACTTGCTTGCTGTTCTTTTTGAAGTTCCCCTTCTTCTTCCCTTTGCCCTTTTTCTTGAAACTAGTGGTCTTGTTGACCATCAACACTTGATGCTCCTTCTTGATTTCTACCTCCGCAGCTTTCAGCATTGCGAAGAGCTCGGGAATAGTCTTATTCATCCCTTGCATATTATAGTTCATCACGAAGCTCTTGTAGCTAGGTGGTAGTGATTGGAGAATTCTGTCAATGACGCAATCATCTGGAAGATTAACTCCCAATTGAATCAAGTGATTATTATACCCAGACATTTTGAGTATATGCTCATTGATAGAACTGTTCTCCTCCATCTTGCAGCTATAGAACTTATTGGAGACTTCATATCTCTCAATCCGGGCATTTGCTTGAAATATTAACTTCAACTCCTGGAACATCTCATATGCTCCATGATGTTCAAACCGTCGTTGAAGTCCCGGTTCTAAGCCGTAAAGCATGGCACACTAAACTATCGAGTAGTCACCAGCTTTGCTCTGGCAGGTGTTCATAACATCTGGTGTTGCTCCAGCAGCAGGCCTGGCACCCAGCGGTGCTTCCAGGACATAATTCTTCTGTGCAGCAATGAGGATAATCCTCAAGTTACGGACCCAGTCCGTGTAATTGCTACCATCATCTTTCAACTTTGCTTTCTCAAGGAACGTATTAAAATTCAACGAAACAATAGCACGGGCCATCTATCTACAATCAAACATAAACAAGCAAGATACTATCAGGTACTAAGTTCATGATAAATTTAAGTTCAATTAATCATATTACTAAAGAACTCCCACTTAGATAGACATCCCTCTAATCCTCTAAGTGATTACGTGATCCAAATCAACTAAACCATGTTCGATCATCACGTGAGATGGAGTAGTTTCATTGGTGAACATCACTATGTTGATCATATCTACTATATGATTCACGCTCAACCTTTCGGTCTCCGTGTTCCGAGGCCATATTTGTGTATGCTTGGCTCATCAAGTATAACCTGAGTATTCTGCGTGTGCAACTGTTTTGCACCCGTTGTATTTGAACGTAGAGCCTATCACACCCGATCATCACGTGGTGTCTCAGCACGAAGAACTTTCGCAACGGTGCATACTCAGGGAGAACACTTCTTGATAATTAGTGAGAGATCATCTTAAAATGCTACCGTCAATCAAAGCAAGATAAGATGCATAAAAGATAAACATCACATGCAATCAATATAAGTGATATGATATGGCCATCATCATCTTGTGCTTGTGATCTCCATCTTTGAAGCACCGTCGTGATCACCATCGTCACCGGCGCGACACCTTGATCACCATCGTAGCATTGTTGTCGTCTTGCCAATCTTATGCTTCCACGACTATCGCTACCGTTTAGTGATAAAGTAAAGCATTACAGCGTAATTGCATTGCATACAATAAAGCGACAACCATATGGCTCCTGCCAGTTGCCGATAACTTGGTTACAAAACATGATCATCTCATACAATAAAATTCAGCATCATGTCTTGACCATATCACATCACAACATGCCCTGCAAAAACAAGTTAGACGTCCTCTGCTTTGTTGTTGCAAGTTTTACGTGGCTGCTACGGGCTTAAGCAAGAACCAATCTTACCTACGCATCAAAACCACAATGATAGTTTGTCAAGTTGGTGTTGTTTTAACCTTCGCAAGGACCGGGCGTAGCCACACTCGGTTCAACTAAAGTTGGAGAAACTTTCACCCACTAGCCACCTTTGTGCAAAGCACGTCGGGAGAACCGGTCTCGCGTAAGCGTACGCGTAATGTCGGTCCGGGCCGCTTCGTCCAACAATACCGCCGAACCAAAGTATGACATGCTGGTAAGCAGTATGACTTATATCGCCCACAACTCACTTGTGTTCTACTCATGCATATAACATCAACACATAAAACCTGGCTCGGATGCCACTATTGGGGAACGTAGTAATTTCAAAAAAATTCCTACGCACACGCAAGATCATAGGGATGCATAGCAACGAGAGGGGAGAGTGTGATCTACGTACCCTTGTAGACCGACAGCGGAAGCGTTAGCACAACGCGGTTGATGTAGTCGTACGTCATCACGGCCCGACCGATCAAGCACCGAAACTACGGCACCTCCGAGTTCTAGCACACGTTCAGCTCGATGACGATCCTTGGACTCCGATCCAGCAAAGTGTCGGGGAAGAGTTCCGTCAGCACGACGGCGTGGTGACGATCTTGATGTACTACCGTCACAGGGCTTCGCCTAAGCACCGCTACAATATTATCGAGGATTATGGTGGAAGGGGGCACCGCACATGGCTAAGAATATGATCACGTGGATCAACTTGTGTCTAGGGGTGCCCCCTGCCCCCGTATATAAAGGATCAAGGGGAGGAGGCCGGCCGGCCCCTATGGCGCGCCAAGGAGGAGTCCTCCTCCTAGTAGGAGTAGGAGTAGGACTCCTACTAGGAGGGGGAAAGAAGTGGGGAGGGAGAAGGAAAGGGGGGCGCCGCCCCCCCTCTCCTAGTCCAATTCGGACCAGGGGGGAGGAGGCGCGCGGCCCACCCTGGCTGCCCCTCTCTCTCTCCACTAAGGCCCATATGGCCCATTACTTCTCCCGGGGGGGTTCCGGTAACCCTCCGGCTCTCCGGTTTTCTCCGAAATCACCTGGAACACTTCCGGTGTCCGAATATAGCCGTCCAATATATCAATCTTTAATGTCTTGACCATTTCGAGACTCCTCGTCATGTCCGTGATCACATCCGGGACTCTGAACTAACTTCGGTACATCAAAACTCATAAACTCATAATATAACTGTCATCGAAACCTTAAGCGTGCGGACCCTACGGGTTCGAGAACAATGTAGACATGACCGAGACACATCTCCGGTCAATAACCAATAGCGGAACCTGGATGCTCATATTGGCTCCTACATATTCTACGAAGATCTTTATCGGTCAGACCGCATAACAACATACGTTGTTCCCTTTGTCATCGGTATGTTACTTGCCCGAGATTCGATCATCGGTATCTCAATACCTAGTTCAATCTCGTTACCGGCAAGTCTCTTTACTCGTTTCGTAATACATCATCTTGCAACTAACTCATTAGTTGTAATGCTTGCAAGGCTTATGTGATGTGCATTACCGAGAGGGCCCAGAGATACCTCACCGACAATCGGAGTGACAAATCCTAATATCGAAATACGCCAACCCAACATTCACCTTTGGAGACACCTGTAGAGCTCCTTTATAATCACCCAGTTACATTGTGACGTTTGGTAGCACACAAAGTGTTCCTCCGGTAAACGGGAGTTGCATAATCTCATAGTCATAGGAACATGCATAAGTCATGAAGAAAGCAATAGCAACATACTAAACGATCGGGTGCTAAGCTAATGGAATGGGTCATGTCAATCACATCATTCTCCTAATGATGTGATCCCATTAATCAAATGACAACACATGTCTATGGTTAGGAAACATAACCATCTTTGATTAACGAGCTAGTCAAGTAGAGGCATACTAGTGACGTTTGGTTTGTCTATATATTCACACAAGTATTATGTTTCCGGATAATACAATTCTAGCATGAATAATAAACATTTATCATGATATAAGGAAATAAAATAATAACATTATTATTGCCTCTAGGGCATATTTCCTTCAGCGGGTCCCAACACCGGCTTCCCGGACAATGAAAACCCGGTCCCACGGCCTTGTAACATTACCATTGTACCCATGGGGGGTTGACCTATAAACCCCCAGGAAGCCTCCATGCAGGGGGCAAGCAACTCACACAGACGAACATAGAGAGACTAATCAGTAGAACACACACACACACACACACGGAGAGGGAGCAGCCTAAGCCTTGGTCTGCCTTCCTTCTTTCCCGAGACAGCTCAAGGAGCAACTCTGTACTTATACACATCAACTACACTCGGCAGGATTAGGGGTATTATCTCTCCGGAGAGCCCCGAACCTGGGTATGTCTTGCATCCCGCGCTCGCTCATGCCGACCTCGCCTCTGGAGCCCACCAGTGCCCTCGAGCCTCCTCCTATCTTTAGCCATCCCTTGGCATCTACCGTGCGCCCACCACGACAGTTGGCGCCCACCATGGGGCAACTCGAGGTCCTGTCCGGGAGCATGCTTCAGACGGGGCTCCTCTCCGACTCCGACGAGCCCGTCATGCTAGCGGACAACGTCATCGACGCACTCGCTGCCTCCTTCGCCGTGCTGCGCGTCTCCGACGCACCTGCGGCCGACGAGTACCCCAGCGAGGTACTTGACTTTTCTGACTCCCTCTTTCCCTCGGCGGCAACGCTCCTGCCGGGGCAATGGACATCTGCGTGGAGGTCTTCGTCACCGGCACCGGCGCCTCTTCCTTGTCCAGCGTGGCAAGGAAGGTCGCCGCAGCGAAGGCCATCGTGGAACGGGCTGGCTCGCCCAACCCGCCGCGCGCCATGATGCCGAACCTTCGCGTCCCCAGCGGCACTGACATCGACACCTCCAATGTCACCGAGGCCCGGACTCGGCTCGAGGAGGACCACCAGCGCCTGCTGGACCTCACCGAGACGCTCGGCGCCACGTAGTGTCGCCTGGACTATGCTCAGCTGGAGCACAACGCCGCCTACGGCTTTACGCCGGCCGCGCCAGAGCCAAGTCGGGTCGCCGATGTGCGGGCCTGGGGCGGCGCGATCGGACGCGCCTTCAGCGCCCTCCTGGCCGTCTACGAGACTCCCATGAAGAACATGCGCGCCGCCCAGGCGGCCTGGATCAGCTTGCGGGCGAAGAGCTGCAGGACCGCCTCCAGAGGGTGAACGACCTCCTCGCCGCGGCCAACGCACAGCAGGACCGGCTCAACCAACTCGCCAAGCCGGCGGGATCTGCCTCCCTTCGCGACAACGGACCCGACAATCATCAGAACACGGCGTCTTCGCCACCCGGCGAGGCGAACTCCGGCCGCACCCGAACCCAGCGCAACCCCGCTCCGACGACTGTCGGCGCCTTGGGCGATGAGCCGGCCTTGGAAGACCGACGCCGGCTCAATCCCCCTCCCCAGCCCAGCCGACGTCCGACTACAGTCAACCCGGCCGCCCGTGGCGCGGTCGCCAGCCGGCTGGGCCCCTGCGCCATTGAAGACACTGACGTCCGTCACCGCCTCGACCGATTCGCCCTCTCCCAAGAGCTGGAGGAGAGCAGTCCTGTCGGCCCGGCATGCTTCGGTCCGCGCATACGGGATGAGCCCTTCACCAAAGGGTTCACGCCCCCCGCGACACCCCTAAGTACAATGGCACCGTGAAGCCGGAGGACTGGCTCACCGACTACACCACCGCCATCGGCATCACCGGCGCCAACCACCGCCTCGTTGTGCGCTACGCGCCGCTCATGCTCTAGGGATCGGCCCGCACATGGTTGAACAGCTTGCCGTGGGCAGCATCAACACGTGGGTCGATTTTGAGCAAGCTTTCGTGCGCAACTTCACCAACACCTACAAACGACCCGGCTGTCCCAGTCAACTCGCCATGTGCGTGCAGGGACCGGCGGAAACCGGCCGTGAGTATCTCGCGCACTGGACCGAGCTCCGGAATAGCGGCAAGGGCGTCCACGAAGTCCAAGCGATCCAGTACTTCGTCAACGGGTGCCGGGATGGCACCCTCCTCAAGCACAAGCTCTTGCGCTCCGAGCCGGCCACCATGGCCGCGCTCATGGTGACGGCGGACAAGTACGTCAATGCCGACTCTGCCATGAAGATCCAGGTGGCGCTGGATGAAGCTGGCAAAGCGAAGCCGGTTCCCCCTCCGAAGCCGGCCGACGAAGGAGGACAGCAGCAGCACAACCAGCAAAACAACAAGCACAAGGCCGATCATCGTCGTGGCCCCTGAGCAGGCGCCCGCGACCGACTCGGCCGCCAAACATCGGCAGACCGGAAAGATGGCGTGACAACCAGCCATGAGCTTTGAGGAGATGCTCGACACCCCTTGCAAGCACCATAGCGGAGCAAGGCCATCCACGCACACACTTCGGCAGTGCGCCATCACCAAGCGCCTCATGAGGGGCGACGTCCCGCCTCCTCCAGCCCCGGTTCCGGGAGTGGGGCAGCCGCCTCCGCCTCCAGCCTCCGGCGGGCGGCGCGATGTGCGACGACGCTTACCCAGCCCAGAACGCGACCTACGTCATCTTCACTAGCCTCGGCGATGATAAATGCAGCAAGCGCCACCTTCGGCAGGAGGTGAACACCGTCATCCCGGCCAAACCAGAGTACATGCATTGGTCGGAGCACCCGGTCACATAGACCCAGGAAGACCACCCGGCTGTCATACCGAGTCTGGGTGGCTACGCCCTCGTCCTCGACCCCACCATCATCGCGCCTTGGCACACGTGCAAGTTCTCCCGAGTCCTCATCGATGGCGGCAGCAGAATCAACATCCTCTACCGCGACACCATGACCAAGCTTGGCCTCAAAGCTAAAGACCTGGAGCCAACCCGGACGATCTTCCACGGCATCATTCCCAGCCTCTCCTGCTCTCCAATCGGCCGGGTCCGGCTCGACGTCCTGTTTGGCAACATCGACCATTTTCGACGCGAGCCGCTCTGGTTCGAGGTGGTGGACCTAACCAGCGCATACCATGCACTGCTGGGCCGGCCCGCGCTCGCCCTACCTGAAGATGAAGTTGCTGGGTCTAAAGGGCTTCATCACCATCACCGGCGACTACCGCAAGTCCATAGAGTGCGCCCGAGACGGTGCCAAGCTGGCTGAGTCGCTGTTCGTAGCCGAGGAGCGGTGCCAACTCAACCGGATCATCGCCTTGGCCAACGAAGCATCGGTTGTGCCAATCCCGGCCGAGGAGCTGGCCGATGAGGCCTCATTCAAGCCCTCCAAGGAGACCAAGAAAGTGAAGCTGAACCCGGAAGACCCCAACTGCAGCAAGTATGTTGTTGTGGGCGCCCGCCTCGACAACAAATACGAAGGCAAACTCGTCGACTTCCTCCGTGAGAATCGGGATATTTTTGCATGGACCCCAAAGAACATGCCAGGTATCCCGAGGAAGTACGCCGAGCACAAACTCCACGCCTGCAAGGACACCAAGCCTGTCCGTCAACCCCTGAGACATTTTTCCGAAGAGAAGAGAAGAACCATCGGTGAAGAGGTCGCCAAGATTTTGGCGGCCGGCTTCATCATGGAAGTGTTTCACCCCGAGTGGCTGGCCAACCCAGTCCTCGTCCTGAAGAAGAACAAGACCTGGCGCATGTGTATCGACTACACTAGCCTGAACAAGGCCTGCCCCAAAGATCCATTCGCCCTCCCGCGAACCGACCAAGTCATCGACTCCACTGCCGGGTGCGAGCTCCTGTCCTTCCTGGATGCTTACTCCGTCTATCATCAGATCAAGCTGGACCCGGCCGACGCCCTGAAGACGTCCTTCATCATGCCCTTTGAGGCGTATTGCTACATCACCATGTCGTTCGACCTGAAGAACGTCGACGCCACCTTCCAGCGTTGCATGCAGAAATGCTTGCTATCGCAACTCGGCCCCGCAGCATCCACGTCTATGTGGATGACATCGTGGTGAATACCAAGCAGCACCTCACGCTCCTCGACGATCTGAAGGAAACCTTCGCCAACCTGCGCGAGTACAAGGTCAAGCTCAACCCAGAAAAGTGTGTTTTCGGCGTCCCGGCCGGAAAGCTACTCAGCTTCCTCATCTCGGAGCGTGGCATTGAGGCAAACCCGGAGAAGATCAAGGCCATCAAGCGCATGCGCAAGCCGGCCCGGTTGCATGATGTCCAGAAATTCACCGGCTGCTTGGCCTCAGTCAGCCGGTTTCTCAGCCGATTGGGCGAGAGGGCCTTGCCCCTGTACCGGCTGATGAAGAAGACAACGTCGTTCGAATGGAACGACCAGGCGGATGAGGCCTTCCAGGACCTCAAGCGCATTCTCTTCACCGCACCCATCCTGGCCGCACCGGCCGAGAAGGAGCCGATGTTGCTCTACATCGCCGAAACCTCGCGGTTGGTCAGCACGGTGATGGTGGTCGAGCGACCAGAGAAGGGCAAGATCCAAGCGGTCCATCGTCCCGTCTACTACCTGAGCAAGGTGCTCTCCGCCTCCAAGTAGAACTACCCGCACTACCAAAAGATGCGTTATGGTGTGTACTTCACCGCCAAGAAATTGAAGCAGTACTTCCAAGAGCACGTCGTCACCGTAGTCAGCACGGCCCCCCTCGGCGGGATCATCGGGTGCCGGGATGCCTCTGGCTGGGTCGCCAAGTGGGCACTCGAGCTAGCCACCCACACCATCCTCTACGAGCCCTGCACCACGATCATGTCCCAAGCCCTGGCCGCCACCGGACTCAACACACTGGCGCATGCACTTCGACGGCTCGAAGATGCATCTCAGCCTAGGGGCCGGCATTGTGATGTCCTCCCCAAAGGGCGAACGGCTCAAATACGCGCTCCAGATCCACTTCACTGCCTCCAACAATGTCGCCGAGTACGAAGCGTGTGTGCATGGCCTCTGGCTTGCCAAGGAACTCGGCATCCAGCGCATCCTGTGCTATGGCGACTCGGATCTGGTGGTGTAGCAATGCTCCGACGAATGGGACACCCGCGACCCCAACATGGCGAGCTACCGCTTCCTCGTCCAGAAGTTGTCCGGGTTCTTCGCGGGCTGCAAGTTCCTCCACGTCCCGCGCGCAGAAAATGAGGCGGCCGACATGCTCGCCAAGATCGCCTCGTCCCGACAATCCATCCCATCCGGCCTCTCCCTCGAGCACATGCATAAGCCGTCCGTCAAGCCATCTCCAGACTCCGAGTCCATCTACGTCTCGGACGCCCCGGCCGCGCCTCAACCTGGCCCGGGGACTGCTGAACCCGGCCCGGGGGCTTCTACCATCGACCCGGCCGCTGCCGTTCCCAACCCGGGGACTGCTAAACCCGGCCCGGGGGCTGCCGAACCCGGCTCAGGGGCCGATGTCCTGAAACCCGCCATAGTGGCCGTCCTCGCCATGGTGACGATGCCATCATGGGCCCTGCCCATCTCAGAGTCTCTGGAGAACGGAGTTCTGAAGGAAATATGCCCTAGAGGCAATAATAAAGTTGTTATTCATATTTCCTTATATCATGATAAATGTTTATTATTCATGCTAGAATTGTATTAACCGGAAACTTAGTACATGTGTGAATACATAGACAAACAGAGTGTCACTAGTTTGCCTCTACTTGACTAGCTCGTTGAATCAATGATGGTTATGTTTCCTAACCATAGACATGAGTTGTCATTTGATTAACGGGATCACATCATTATAGAATGATGTGATTGACTTGACCCATCCGTTAGCTTAGCACAATGATCATTTAGTTTGTCGCTATTGCTTTCTCCATAACTACACATGTTCCTATGACTATGAGATCATGCAACTCCTCAATACCGGAGGAACACTTTGTGTGCTACCAAACGTCACAACGTAACTGGGTGATTATAAAGGTGCTCTACAGGTGTCTCCGATGGTGTTTGTTGAGTTGGCATGGATCAAGATTAGGATTTGTCACTCCGATTGTCGGAGAGGTATCTCTGGGCCCTCGGTAATGTACATCACAGTAAGCCTTGCAAGCAATGTAGCCAATTAGTTAGTTACGAGATGTTACATTACATCGAATCTCGGGCAAGTAACATACCGATGACAAAGGGAACAACGTATACCGTTATACGGTTTGACTGATAAAGATCTTCATAGAATATGTAGGAGCCAATATGATCATCTAGGTTCTGATATTGTTTATTGATCGGAGACATGCCTTAGTCATGTCTACATAGTTCTCGAACCCGTAGGGTCCGCACGCTTAACATTCGGTGATGATCGGTAATATGAGTTTATGTGTTTTGATGTACTGAAGGTAGTTCGGAGTCCCGGATATGATCACGGACATGACGAGGAGTCTCGAAATGGTCGAGACATAAAGATCGATATATTGGATGACTATGTTTGAAATTTGGAAGGGTTCCGGGCAAGTTCGGACAAATACCGGAGTACCGGGGGGTTACTGGAACCCCCCCGGGGAGTGTAATGGGCCTATTGGGCCTTAGTAGAGAAGAGGAGGGGCGGGCAGGGGAGGCCGCGCCCCCCTCCCCCTCTAGTCCGAATTGGACAAGGAGGGGGGGCGCCCCCCTTTCCTCCCCCTCTCTCCTCCTTCTCTCTCTCTCCTACTCCTACTCTTGGAAGGGTTGTAGTCCTACTCCCGGTAGGAGTAGGACTCCCCTTGGGGCGCGCCTAGAAGGGCCGGCCCCTTCCCTCCCTCCACTCCTTTATATACGGGGGAGGGGGCACTCCATAGACACACAAGTTGATCATTGATCTTTTAGTCGTGTGCGGTGCCCCCCTCCATCATAATCCACCTCGGTTATATCATAGCGGTGCTTAGGCGAAGCCCTCCGTCGGTAGCTTCATCAACACCATCATCACGCCGTTGTGCTGACGGAACTCTCCCTCAAAGCTCTACTAGATCGTGAGTTCGTGGGACGTCACCAAGCTGAACGTGTGCAGATCATGGAGGTGACGTACATTCAGTACTAGGATCGGTCGATCGTGAAGACGTACGACTACATCAACCGTGTTGTCATAACGCTTCCTCTTATGGTCTACGAGGGTACGTGGACGACACTCTCCCCTCTCGTTGCTATGCATCACCATGATCTTGCGTGTGCGTAGGAATTTTTTTGAAATTACTACGTTCCCTAACAGTGGCATCAGAGCCAGGTTTATGCGAGATGTCATATGCACGAGTAGAACACAAAGGAGTTGTGGGCGTGGGTATATACATATTGCTTGCCACCACTAGTTGATTCTTGATTCAGCGGCATTGTTGGATGAAGCGGCCCAGACCGACATTACGCGTACGTTTAAGCGAGACTGGTTCTACCGACGTGCTTAGCACATAGGTGGCTAGTGGGTGTTTGTTTCTCCAGCTTTAGTTGAATCAGATTCAATGAACATGGTTCTTTCTGAAGATCAAAAAGCAATCACTATATCGCGTTGTGGTTTTTGATGCGTAGGTAAGAGCAGTTCTTGCTCAGCCCGTAGCAGCCACGTAAAACTTGCAACAACAAAGTAGAGGACGTCTAACTTGTTTTTGCAGGGCATGTTGTGATGTGATATGGTCAAGACATGATGCTAAATTTTATTGTATGAGATGATCATGTTTTGTAACACAGTTATCGGTAACTGGCACGAGCCATATGGTTGTTGCTTTATTGTATGAAATGCAATCGCCATGTAATTGCTTTACTTTATCAGTAAGCGGTAGAGATAGTTGTGGAGGCAATAGTTGGCATGAAGAAAATGATGCTTCGATGGAGATCAAGGTGTCAAGCCGGTGACGATGGTGATCATGACGGTGCTTTGGAGATGGAGATCAAAGGCATAAGATGATGATGGCCATATCATATCACTTATATTGATTTCATGTGATGTTTATCTTTTATGCATCTTATTTTTCTTAGTTCGGCGATAGAATTATAAGATGATCTCTCACTAAATTTCAAGGTATAAGTGTTCTCCCTGAGTATGCACCATTACTACAGTTCATCGTGCCGAGACACCACATGATGATCGGGTGTGATAAGCTCCATGTTCACATACAACGGGTGCAAGCCACTTTTGCACACGTGGAATACTCGGGTTAAACTTGACGAGCCTAGCATATGCAAATATGGCCTCGGAACACTGGAGGCCGAAAGGTCGAGCATGAATCATATAGTAGATATGATCAGCATAGTGATGTTCACCATTGAAAACTACTCCATCTCACGTGATGATTGGACATGGTTTAGTTGATATGGATCACGTGATCACTTAGATGATTAGAGAGATGTCTGTCTAAGTGGGAGTTCTTAAGTAATTTGATTAATTGAACTTTAATTTATCATGAACTTAGTACCTGATAGTATTTTGCATGTCTATGTTTGATTGTAGATAGATGGGACGTGTTGTTGTTCCGTTGAATTTTAATGCGTTCCTAGAGAAAGTTAAGTTGAAGATGATGGTAGCAACTACACGGACTGGGTCCGTAACTTGAGGATTATCCTCATTGCTGCACAGAAGAATTACGTCCTGGAAGCACCGCTGGGTGCCAGGCCTGCTGCTGGAGCAATGCCAGATGTTATGAACACCTGCCAGAGCAAAGCTGGTGACTACTCGATAGTTCAGTGTGCCATGCTTTACGGCTTAGAACCGGGACTTCAACGACGGTTTGAACATCATGGAGCATATGAGATGTTCCAGGAGTTGAAGTTAATATTTCAAGCAAATGCCCGGATTGAGAGATATGAAGTCTCCAATAAGTTCTACAGCTGCAAGATGGAGGAGAATAGTTCTGTCAGCGAACATATACTCAGAATGTCTGGGTACCACAACCACTTGACTCAGCTGGGAGTTAATCTTCCTGATGATAGTGTCATTGACAGAGTTCTTCAATCATTGCCACTAAGCTATAAGAGCTTCATGATGAACTATAATATGCAAGGGATGGATAAGACGATTCCCGAGCTCTTCGCAATGCTTAAGGCTGTGGAGGTAGAAATCAAGAAGGAGCATCAAGTGTTGATGGTCAACAAGACCACCAGTTTCAAGAAAAAGGGTAAAGGGAAGAAGGGGAACCTCAAGAAGAACAGCAAGCCAGTTGCTGCTCAAGTGAAGAAACCCAAGTCTGGACCTAAGCCTGAGACTGAGTGCTTCTACTGCAAAGGAACTGGTCACTGGAACCGGAACTGCCCCAAGTATTTGGCGGAGAAGAAGGATGGCAAAGTGAAAGGTATATTTGATATACATGTTATTGATGTGTACCTTACTAATGCTCGTAGTAGTGCCTGGGTATTTGATACTGGTTCAGTTGCTAACATTTGCAACTCGAAACAGGGGCTACGGATTAAGCGAAGATTGGCTAAGGACGTGGTGACGGTGCGCGTGGGAAATGGTTCCAAAGTCGATGTGATCGCCGTCAGCACGCTACCTCTACATCTACCTTCGGGATTAGTATTAGACCTAAATAATTGTTATTTGGTGCCAGCGTTGAGCATGAGCATTATATCTGGATCTTGTTTGATGTGAGACGGTTATTCATTTACATCAGAGAATAATGGTTGTTCTATTTATATGAGTAATATCTTTTATGGTCATGCACCCCTGATGAGTGGTCTATTTTTACTAAATCTTGATAGTAGTGATACACATGTTCATAGTATTGAAGCCAAAAGATGAAGAGTTGATAATGATAGTGCAACTTATTTGTGGCACTGCCGTTTAGGTCATATTGGTGTAAAGCGCATGAAGAAACTCCATTCTGATGGACTTCTGGAATCACTTGATTATGAATCACTTGGTACTTGCGAACCATGCCTCATGGGCAAGATGACTAAAACGCCGTTCTCCGGAACAATGGAGCGAGCAACAGATTTGTTGGAAATCATACATACTGATGTATGTGGTCCGATGAATATAGAGGCACGTGGTGGGTATCGTTATTTTCTCACCTTCATAGATGATTTGAGTAGATATGGGTATATCTACTTGATGAAACATAAGTCTGAAACATTTGAAAAGTTCAAAGAATTTCAGAGTGAAGTGGAAAATCATCGTAACAAGAAAATGAAGTTTCTACGTTCTGATCATGGAGAAGAATATTTGAGTTATGAGTTTGGTCTTCATTTGAAACAATGCGGAATAGTTTCGCAACTCATGCCACTTGGAACATGATAGCATAATGGTGTGTCCAAACGTCGTAATCGTACTCTACTAGATATGGTACGATCTATGATGTCTCTCACTAATTTACCGCTATCGTTTTGGGGTTATGCTTTAGAGACGGCTGCATTCACGTTAAATAGGGCACCATCTAAATCCGTTGAGATGACGCCTTATGAACTATGGTTTGGCAAGAAACTAAAGTTGTCATTTCTTAAAGTTTGGGGCTGCGATGCTTATGTGAAAAAGCTTCAACCTGATAAGCTCGAACCCAAATTGGAGAAATGTGTCTTCATAGGATACCCAAAGGAGACTGTTGGGTACACCTTCTATCATAGATCCGAAGGCAAGATATTCGTTTCTAAGAATGTATTCTTTCTAGAGAAGGAGTTTCTCTCGAAAGAAGTGAGTGGGAGGAAAGTAGAACTTGACGAGGTAATTGTACCTTCTCCCTTATTGGAAAATAGTTCATCACTGAAATCAGTTCCAGTGATTCCTACACCAGTGAGGAAGCTATTGTTGATGATCATGAAACTTCTGATCAAGTTACTACCGAACCTTGTAGGTCAACCAGAGTAAGATCTGCACCAGAGTGGTACGGTAATCCTACTCTGGAAGTCATGTTACTTGACCATGATGAACCTATGAACTATGAGGAAGCGGTGATGAGCCCAGATTCCGCAAAATGGCTTGAAGCCATGAAATCTGAGATGGGATCCATGTATGAGAACAAAGTATGGACTTTGGTTGACTTGCCCAATGATCGGCAGGCCATAGAGAACAAATGGATCTTCAAGAAGAAGACTGACACTGACGATAATGTTACTGTCTACAAAGCACGACTTGTTGCAAAAGGTTTTTGACAAGTTCAAGGAGTTGACTATGATGAGACCTTCTCACCTGTAGCGATGCTTAAGTCCGTCCAAATCATGTTAGCAATTGCCGCATTTTATGATTATGAAATTTGGCAAATGGATGTCAAAACTGCATTCCTTAATGGATATCTTAAAGGAGAGTTGTATATGATGCAACTAGAAGGTTTTGTCGATCCAAAAGGTGCTAACAAAGTGTGCAAGCTCCAGCGATCCATTTATGGACTAGTGCAAGCCTCTCAGAGTTGGAATATACGCTTCGATAGTGTGATCAATGCATATGGTTTTATACAGACTTTTGGAGAAGCCTGTATTTACAAGAAAGTGAGTGGGAGCTCTGTAGCATTTCTGATATTATATGTAGATGACATATTGTTGATCGGAAATGATACTGAATTTCTGAATAGCACAAAAGGATACTTGAATAATAATTTTTCAATGAAAGACCTCGGTGAAGCTGCTTATATATTGGGCATCAAGATCTATAGAGATACATCAAGACGCTTAATTGGACTTTCACAAAGCACATACCTTGATAAAGTTTTGAAGAATTTCAAAATGGATCAGGCAAAGAAAGGGTTCTTTCCTGTATTACAAGGTGTGAAGTTGAGTTAGACTCAATGCCCGACCGCTGCAGAAGATAGAGAGAAAATGAAAGGTGTTCCCTATGCTTCAGCCATAGGCTCTATTATGTATGCAATGTTGTGTACCAGACCTGATGCATGCCTTTCTATAAGTTTAGCAGGGAGGTACCAAAGTAATCCAGGAGTGTATCACTGGACAGCAGTCAAGAACATCCTGAAATACCTGAAAAGGACTAAGGATATGTTTCTCGTATATGGAGGTGACAAAGAGCTCGTCGTAAACAGTTACGTCGATGCATGCTTTGGCACTGATCTGGATGACTCTAAGTCACAGACCGGATACGTGTTTTTATTAACTAGAGGAGCTGTCAGTTGGTGCAGTTCCAAGCAGAGCGTCGTGGCAGGATCTACGTGTGAAGCGGAATACATAGCTGCTTCGGAAGCAGCAAATGAAGGAGTCTAGATGAAGGATTTCATATCCGATCTAGGTGTCATACCTAGTGCATCGGGTCCAATGAAAATCTTTTGTGACAATATTGGAGCAATTGCCTTGGCAAAGGAATACAGATTTCACAAGAGAACCAAGCACATCAAAAGACGCTTCAATTCCATCCGCGATCAAGTCAAGGAGGGAGACATAGAGATTTGCAAGATACATACGAATCTGAATGTTGTAGACCCGTTTACTAAGCCTCTCTCACGAGCAAAACATGATCAATGCTACCTATTTTAGCAAACCGTTGGTTTTCCCCGAAGAGGAGGGGTGATGCAGCAAAGTAGCGTAAGTATTTCCCTCAGTTTTTGAGAACCAAGGTAACAATCCAGTAGGAGGCTACGCGCGAGTCCCTCGCACCTGCACAAAACAAATAAATCCTCGCAACCAACGCAAATAGGGGTTGTCAATCCCTATAGGGCCACTTACGAGAGTGAGATCTGATAGATATGATAAGATAATATTTTTGGTATTTTTATGATAAAGATGCAAAGTAAAATAAAGGCAAAGTAAATATCAAAGTAAATAACTAAGTAGTAGGACATTGATATGATAAAGATAGACCCGGGGGCCATAGGTTTCACTAGTGGCTTCTCTCGAGAGCATAAGTATTCTACGGTGGGTGAACAAATTACTGTTGAGCAATTGACAGAATTGATAATAGTTATGAGAATATCTAGGTTTGATCATGTATATAGGCATCATGTCCGAGACAAGTAAACCGACTCCTGCCTGCGTCTACTACTATTACTCCACTCATCGACCGCTATCCAACATGCATCTAGAGTATTAAGTTAAAAACAGAGTAACGCCTTAAGCAAGATAACATGATGTAGAGGGATAGACTCATGAAATATGAAGAAAACCCCATCTTGTTATCCTCGATGGCAACAATACAATACGTGCCTTGCTGCCCTTATTGTCACTGGGAAAGGACACCGCAAGATTGAACCCCAAGCTAAGCACTTCTCCCAGTGCAAGAAAGATCAATCTAGTAGGCCAAACCAAACTGATAATTCGAAGAGACTTGCAAAGATAACCAATCATACATAAAAGAATTCAGAGAAGATTCAAATATTATTCATAGATAGACTTGATCATAAACCCACAATTCATCGGTCTCAACAAACACACCGCAAAAAGAAGATTACATCGAATAGATCTCCACAAGAGAGGGGGAGAACATTGTATTGAGATCCAAAAATAGAGAAGAATCCATCTAGCTACTAACTATGGACCCGTAGGTCTGAGGTAAACTACTCACACTTCATCGGAGGGGCTATGGTGTTGATGTAGAAGCCCTCCGTGATCGATGCCCCCTCCGGCGGAGCTCCGGAACAGGCTCCAAGATGGGATCTCATGGATACAGAAAGTTACGGCGATGGAATTAGGGTTTTGGCTCCGTCTCTGATCGTTTGGGGGTACGTGGGTATATATAGGAGGAAGAAGTATGTCGGTGGAGCAACAGGGGGCCCACGAGGGTGGAGGGCACGCCTGGGGGGGGGGTAGGCGCGCCCCCTACCTCGTGGCCTCCTGTTACGTGTCTTGACGTAGGGTCCAAGTATCCTGAGTTGTATTCGATGAGAAAATCACGTTCCCGAAGGTTTCATTCCGTTTGGACTCCGTTTGGTATTCCTTTTCTTTGAAACCCTAAAACAGGCAAAAAACAACAATTCTGGGCTGGGCCTCCGGTTAATAGGTTAGTCCCAAAAATAATATAAAAGTGGATAATAAAGCCCAATAATGTCCAAAATAGTAGATAATATAGCATGGAGCAATCAAAAATTATAGATACGTTGGAGACGTATTAATCAACACCAAGACTCCATGGGTGTTAGAATCATTACAAAGTAATCTAAATTATTGACTCTAGTGCAAGTGGGAGAGTGAAGGAAATATGCCGTAGAGGCAATAATAAAGTTGTTATTTATATTTCCTTATATCATGATAAATGTTTATTATTCATGCTATAATTGTATTAACCAAAAACTTAGTACATGTGTGAATACATAGACAAACAGAGTGTCACTCGTTTGCCTCTACTTGACTAGCTCGTTGAATCAATGATGGTTATGTTTCCTAACCATAGACATGAGTTGTCATTTGATTAACGGGATCACATCATTAGAGAATGATGTGATTGACTTGACCCATTTGTTGGCTTAGCATGATGATCGTTTAGTTTGTTGATATTGCTTTCTCCATAACTATACATGTTCCTATGACTATGAGATCATGCAACTCCCGAATACCGGAGGAACACTTTGTGTGCTACCAAACTTCACAACGTAACTGGGTGATTATAAAGGTGCTCTACAGGTGTCTCTGATGGTGTTTGTTGAGTTGGCATGGATCAAGATTAGGATTTGTCACTCCAATTGTCTGAGAGGTATCTCTGGGCCCTCTCGGTAATGTACATCACAATAAGCCTTGCAAGCAATGTAGCTAATGAGTTAGTTATGGGATGTTACATTATAGAACGAGTAAAGAGACTTGCCGGTAACGAGATTGAACTAGGTATTGAGATACCGACGATCGAATCTCGAGCAAGTAACATACCGATGACAAAGGGAACAACGTATAACGTTATGCGGTTTGACCGATAAAGATCTTCGTAGAATATGTAGGAGCCAATATGAGCATCCAGGTTCCGCTATTGGTTATTGACCGGAGACATGTCTCGGTCGTGTCTACATAGTTCTCGAACCCGTAGGGTCCACACGCTTAACGTTCGGTGATGATCGGTAATATGAGTTTATGTGTTTTGATGTACCGAAGGTAGTTTGGAGTCCCGGATATGATCACAGACATGACGAGGAGTCTCGAAATGGTCGAGACATAAAGATCGATATATTGGATGACTATGTTTTAACTTCGGAAGGGTTTCGGGCAAGTTCGGACAAATACCGGAGTACCAGGGGGTTACCAGAACCCCCGGGGAGTGTAATGGGCCTATTGGGCCATAGTGGAGAAGAGGAGGGGCGGCCAGGGCAGGCCGTGTGCCCTCCCCCTCTAGTCCGAATTGGACAAGGAGGGGGTGGCTCCCCCTTTCCTTCCCCCTCTGTCCCCCTTCCCTCTCTCCTACTCCTACTCTTGGAAGGGTTGGAGTCCTACTCCCGGTGGGAGTAGGACTCCCCTTGGGGCGCGCCTAGGAGGGCCGACCCCTCCCCCTCCTCCACTCCTTTATATACGGGGGAGGGGGGCACCCCATAGACACACAAGTTGATCATTGATCTTTTAGCCGTGTGCGGTGCCCCCTCCACCATAATCCACCTCGGTCATATCGTAGCAGTGCTTAGGCGAAGCCCTGCATCGGTAGCTTCATCAACACGGTCATCACGCCATCGTGCTGATGGAACTCTCCCTCAAAGCTCTACTGGATCATGAGTTCATGGGACGTCACCGAGCTGAACGTGTGCAGATCGTGGAGGTGCCGTACGTTCGGTACTAGGATCCGTCGATCGTGAAGACGTACGACTACATCAACTGCGTTGTCATAACGCTTCCGCTTATGGTCTACGAGGGTACGTGGACGACACTCTCCCCTCTCGTTGCTATGCATCACCATGATCTTGCGTGTGCGTAGGATTTTTTTTGAAATTACTACGTTCCCCAACAAGTTCTCCCCATGGACGAGACCGAAGCCCGGCAGGTGCAGTGTCGGGCGTCCGCCTATAGCATCATCAATAACGAGCTTGTCAAGCGCAGCTCCACCGGCGTGTTCCAGCGCTGCATCGAGCAAGACAAGGGCATTGAGATCCTCCTCGACATACACTAGGGCGAGTGCGGGCACCACGCCGTCTCGCGGTCCCTGGTGGCCAAGGCCTTCCGCCATGGTTTCTACTGGCCCACGACCCTCGAAGACGCCGAGTCGCTCGTCCTCAAGTGCGAGGGGTGCCAGCGCTTCAGCAAGCACAACCACCAGCCGGCGTCAGCACTTTGGACCATCCTGATCGCCTGGCCCTTCGCGGTCTGGGGACTCGACATGGTGGGGCCTTTCAAGACCGCTCGAGGCAGCATGACACATTTGCTGGTGGCGGTGGACAAGTTCACCAAATGGATCTAAGCAAAAAGATATGCATTTGTCTATGATGATGATTGTGTAGAAGCATTTGAAATACTTAAGACAACATTGATCTCTGCACCTATTGTTTAGCCACCTGATTGGAATTTACCCTTTGAAATTATGTGTGATGCTAGTGATTATGTTGTAGGTGCTGTTCTAGGGCAAAGAGTTGATAAGAAATTAAATGTTATTCAATATGCTAGTAAAACCCTAGACAATGCTCAAAGAAATTATGCTACTACTGAAAAAGAATTCTTAGCAGTTGTATTTTCTTGTGATAAGTTCAGACCTTATATTGTTGATTCTAAAGTAACCATTCACACTGATCATGCTGCTATTAAATATCTTATGAAAAATAAAGATGCTAAACCTAGACTTATTAGATGGGTTCTCTTGCTACAAGAATTTGACTTACATATTGTTGATAGAAAGGGAGCTGAGAACCCCATTGCAGACAACTTGTCTAGGTTAGAAAATGTGCTTGATGACCCACTACCTATTGATGATAGCTTTCCTGATGAGCAATTAAATGTCATAAATGCTTCTCATACTGCTCCATGGTATGCTGATTATGCTAATTACATTGTTTGCTAAGTTTATACCACCTAGTTTCACATACCAGCAAAAGAAAAAGTTCTTCTATGATTTGAGGCATTACTTTTGGGATGACCCACATCTTTATAAAGAAGGAGTAGATGGTGTTATTAGACGTTGTGTACCTGAGCATGAACAGGAACAGATCCTACGCAAGTGTTACTCCGAAGCTTATGGAGGACACCATGCTGGAGATAGGACTGCCCATATGGTATTGCAATCTGGTTTTTATTGGCCTACTCTCTTCAAGGATGCCCGTAAGTTTGTCTTATCTTGTGATGAATGTCAAAGAATTGGTAATATTAGTGGACGTCAAGAAATGCCTATGAACTATTCACTCGTTATTGAACCATTGATGTTTGGGGCTTTGACTATATGGGACATTTTCCTTCGTCTAATGGTTATACACATATTTTAGTTGTTGTTGATTACGTTACTAAGTGGGTAGAAGCTATTCCAACTAGTAGTGCTGATCACAACACCTCTATTAAAATGCTTAAAGAAGTTATTTTTCCAAGGTTTGGAGTCCCTAGATATTTAATGACTGATAGTGGTTCACATTTTATTCATGGTGCTTTCCGTAAAATGCTTGCTAAATATGGTGTTAATCATAGAATTGCATCCCCTTATCACCCGAAGTCTAGCGGTCAAGTAGAATTGAGTAATAGAGAGCTCAAATTAATTTTGCAAAAGACTGTCAATAGGTCTAGAAAGAATTGGTCCAAGAAACTTGATGATGCATTATGGGCCTATAGAACTGCATATAAAAATCCTATGGGTATGTCTCCATATAAAATGGTTTATGGAAAAGCATGTCACTTACCTCTCGAACTAGAACATAAGGCTTATTGGGATATTAAAGAACTCAATTATAATTTTAAAATTGCCGGTGAGAAGAGGTTATTTGATATTAGCTCACTTGATGAATGGAGAACCCAAGCCTACGAAAATGCCAAGTTGTTTAAAGAAAAAGTTAAAAGATGGCATGATAAAAGGATACAAAAGCGCGAGTTTAATGTAGGTGATTATGTATTGCTATACAACTCTCGTTTAAGATTTTTTGCAAGAAAACTTATCTCTAAATGGGAAGGTCCTTACGTTATCGAGGAGGTCTATCGTTCCGGTGCCATAAAAATCAACAACTTCGAAGGCACAAATCCGAAGGTGGTGAACGGTCAAAGAATCAAACATTATATCTCAGGTAATCCCATAAATGTTGAAACCAATGTTATTGAAACCGTGACCCCGGAGGAATACATAAGGCACACTTTCCGGAAAGTTTCAGACTCTGAAAAGGAATAGGTATGTGGTATGGTAAGTAAACCGACTCCAAAACAGTTTTTAAGGCAATATTTCTCCATTTTGGAATATTTAGAAAAATAGAAAAATAAGAAGCAGTCCGGGAAGGACACGAGGGCTCCACGAGGGTGGAGGGCACGCCCTACCCTACTGGGTGCGCCCCTACCTCGTGGGCACCTCGTGTGCTCTCTGGACTCCGTTTTCGTACACGACACGTATTTTGGTCGGTAAAAATTCATTATATAATCTCCCGGGGGTTTTGACCTCCGTATCACGCAAAAATCTCCTTTCTTTGTTTCGAGCTGTTTTTCTGACAGATCCAGGTCGTCATGTTGTCTTCAAGTGCCCCCAAGGACCAGTTCTTCGAGAAGGTCATCAACCCCTACCTCGCAGAGGTGCTGCAACACCCTCAAACCATTGAGATGCGTGAGGGGTTGTTGCACATCCGCGATGCTGAGGGACCAAGGAAGACCGGAAGCACGGAGGCAAGGCTCGAGGCATTGGAGCAAGAAGTTTTCAAGTTTCAGGAGATGGTGGAGCATGGACTTGATTCCAAATCACATTATGATCACGGATTTCACCAACAACCACAAGTTGGACGTTAAGGACATTGGGGTGGCCATCTTCAAGCTTCATGAGAAAATCGAGAACCTCCAAGCCCAGATTTATGACCTGCAAAATCAAAACTGTGAGTATGAATATAGATTCAAGAGGATGAGTTTGGCTGAAGATTTGAGGTTTCAGGAGACTCGATCATCCTTCTATGATGGTGAGCCTATGCCCTGGAGAAGGACGACAAGCCTACGCCATCAACAAAACCACCACCTTCTCCATCAACAAAAGAGACATAATCACATGGGTATGAGCACTCCCCTTGTCAACTACCAAGCTTGGGGGAGTGCCCCGGTATCGTATCACCATCACTTCTTTCTTTATCGTTTTTCTTAGTTCGATCCTTTTGATAATATCTTGATCTAGTAGAATAAAAGCCTTAGTATGATCTAGTTGTGAGTTTTGCTTTATGATCCTTCTATGTAATCGAGTCCGTGAGCTATATATAATAAAGATTAGTGTTGAGTCAAGGGCTTGATTATTTTGCCATGATCCTAAGTGAATAAAAGAAAAGAGAAAGAATAAAAAGGAAATAAAGAGATCATATGGATCTTATGGATAGTAATGAGCTCACATAGAAAGAGTATGATGAATAAAAGTTGTTGAGAGTTGACAAACATAGTTTTGGTCATCGTTGCAATTAATAGGAAGTAATAAAGAAAGAGAGGTCTTCACATATAAATATACTATCTTGGACATCTTTTATGATTGTGAGCACTCATTAAAATATGACATGCTAAAGAGTTGACGTTGGACAAGGAAGACAACGTAATGGGTTATGTTTTCTTACATCTGAGATAAATTATATTGTCATGGATCATCCAACATGGTTGAGATTACCTTCCCCCCTCATGCTTACCTTTTATATGTATCTTATGGCCTATTCTCTCTTATTTTACAAGGTTTACATAAAGAGGGAGAATGCCGGCAGCTGGGATTCTGGGCTGGAAAAGGAGCAAATATTAGAGACCTATTCTGCATAGCTCCAAAAGTCCTGAAACTTCACGGAAGACGTTTTCAGAATATATAAAAAATACTCATCGGAAGAAGTTCACCAGGGGGGCCACACCCTGCCCACGAGGGTGGGGGGCGCGCCCACTGTTCAAGAATTCATCCGATTAACCAGTTAACTTGCCAATTAATCCCTACTCATAGGGTCCCCGAGTAGCCGATAACCCGATAAATCATCCGACAAATTGATTAAATGGCCAATTAACTTGCCGATTAGCCTATTAATCCCCTACTCTCCAGCCGACCAAGCAGCTACCAGTTAACGATTTCCTTAACAATGGGCGCGCCCTACCCCCCTGGGCGCGCCCCCCTACCTCATGGGCCCCCTGGTGGCCCTCAGGTGGCCATCTTCTGCTATATGAAGTCTTTCGATGGGAAAAAAATCAGAAGCCATCTTCTTGGACGAAACTCCGCCGCCACGAGGCAGAACCTTGGCGGAACCAATCTAGGGCTCTGGCGGAGCTGTTCTGCCAGGGAAACTTCCCTCTGGGAGGGGGAAATCATCGCCATCGTCATCACCAACGCTCCTCTCATCGGGAGAGGGCAATCTCCATCAACATCTTCATCAGCACCATCTCCTATCAAAACCCTAGTTCATCTCTTGTATCCAATTCTTGTCTTCAAGTCCGGAATTGGTGCTAGTAGGTTGCTAGTAGTGTTAATTACTCCTTGTAGTTGATGCTAGTTAGTTTATTTGGTGGAAGATCATATGTTCAGATCCTATATGTATATTAATACCCCTCTGATTATATAGATGAATATGCTTTGTGAGTAGTTACGTTTGTTCCTGAGGACATGGGAGAAGTCTTGCTATTAGTAGTCATGTGAATTTGGTATTCGTTCGATATTTTGATAAGATGTATGTTGTCTTCCCTCTAGTGGTGTTATGTGAACGTCGACTACATGAAACTTCACCATTATTTGGGCCTAGAGGAAGGCATTGGGAAGTAATAAGTAGATGATGGGTTGCTAGAGTGACAGAAGCTTAAACCCTAGTTTATGCGTTCCTTCGTAAGGGGCTGATTTGGATCCATATGTTTCATGCTATGGTTAGGTTTACCTTAATACTTTTGTTGTAGTTGCGGATGCTTGCAATAGAGGTTAATCATAAGTGGGATGCTTGTCCAAGTAAGGGCAGCACCCAAGCACCGGTCCACCCACATACCAAATTATCAAAGTACCGAACGCGAATCATATGAGCGTGATGAAAACTAGCTTGACGATATTCCCATGTGTCCTCGGGAGCGCTTTTCTCTATATAAGAGTTTGTCCAGGCTTGTCCTTTGCTATAAAAAGGATTGGGCCACCTTGCTGCACTTTATTTACTTTTGTTACTTGTTGCTCGTTACAAATTATCCTATCACAAAACTATCTGTTACCACTTATTTCAGTACTTGCAGAGAATACCTTGCTGAAAACCGCTTATCATTTCCTTCTGCTCCTCATTGGGTTCGACACTCTTACTTATCAAAAGGACTATGATAGATCCCCTATACTTGTGGGTCATCAGTCACCTACTATGTGTTATGATCCGGCAACCCAAAGTGACAATAATCGGGACCACTCCCGGTGATGACCATAGTTTGAGGAGTTCATGTATTCACTATGTGTTAATGCTTTGGTCCGGTACTCTATTAAAAGGAGGCCTTAATATCCCTTAGTTTCTGCTAGGACCCCGCTGCCATGGGAGGGTAGGACAAAAGATGTCATGCAAGTTCTTTTCCATAAGCACGTATGACTATATTCGGAATACATGCCTACATTACATTGATGAACTGGAGCTAGTTCTGTGTCACCCTATGTTATGACTGTTACATGATGAACCACATCCGGCATAATTCTCTATCACCGATCCATTGCCTACGAGATTTTCATATATTGTTCTTCGCTTATTTACTTTTCTGTTGCTATTGTTACAATCACTACAAAATACCAAAAGCATTACTTCTGCTATCGTTACCTTTTGCTACCATTACCACTACTATCATATTACTTTGCTACTAAATACCTTGCTGCAGATATTAAGTTTCCAAGTGTGGTTGAATTGACAACTCAGCTGCTAATACTTGAGAATATTCTTTGGCTCCCCTTGTGTCAAATCAATAAATTTGGGTTGAATACTCTACCCTCGAAAACTGTTGCGTTCCCCTATACTTGTGGGTTATCAAGACTATTTTCTGGCGCCGTTGCCAGGGAGCATAGCTCTATTCTTTGAGTCACTTGGGATTTATATCTGCTTGTCATTATGAAGAACTTGAGAGATCCAAAAACCAAGATTTATCCCTCAACTATGAGGGGAGGTAAGGAACTGCCATCTAGCTCTACATTTGATTCACCTTCTGTTTTGAGTAAGCTTGCGACAGCTAAACCTGCTTCTACTATTAATTCTAATATGTCACATATTATTGGTGATGCCACTTCTGCTATGCATGATACTTATGATGAAACTACTTCTATGCTTGATACTACTGTGCCACTTGGTGAATTTCTTGATGAACAACTTGCTAGGGCTAGAGAGAATGAAATTATTGAAACTGATAATATTGATGAAAGTGATGATGAAGGCTCTCCTAATAAATATGAATTACCTGTTGTGGTTGAGGGATATGTTATGGATGAAGAAACTAAAAGAGACTTTCTTGCTTGCAATGATAGAAGTGATCTTAAGAAATTATTAGCTAAGCTTAAACAAAAAAACTCTGAATGCTAGAATGAAATATGATCCTGCTTATGCTACTTCACCTATCTTTGTTACTGATAAAGATTATGAATTCTCTATTGATCCTGAGATAATTACTTTGGTTGAATCTGATCCTTTTTATGGCTATGAATCTGAAACTGTTGTGGCACATCTTACTAAATTAAATGATATAGCCACCCTGTTCACTAATGATGAGAGAACTCGCTACTTTTATATCCTTAAAATATTTCCGTTCTCATTAAAGGGTGATGCTAAGATATGGTTTAATTCTCTTGATCCTGGTTGTGTGCGTAGTCCCTAGGATATGATTTATTACTTCTCTGCTAAATGTTTCCCTGCTCATAAGAAACAAGCTGCCTTAAGGGGTATATATAATTTTGTGCAAATTGAAGAAGAGAGTCTCCCACAAGCTTAGGGGAGGCTTCTCCAATTACTTAATGCTTTGCCTGATCATCCTCTTAAGAAAAATGAAACACTTGATATCTTTTATAATGGACTAACCGATGCTTCCAGAGATTACCTGGATAGTTGTGCTGGTTCTGTTTTCAGGGAAAGAACACCGGATGAAGCTAAAATTTTATTGAATCATATGTTGACAAATGAAAATAATTGGACAGTTCCTGAGCCAGCTCCTGAGCCTATTCCTAAACCAACTCCAAAGAAAAGAGGTGTTCTATTTATCAGTCCTGAAGATATGCAAGAGGCAAAGAAATCCATGAAAGAAAAGGGTATTAAAGCTGAAGATGTTAATAATTTACCTCCTATTGAAGAAATACATGGTCTTAATTTACCGCCTATTGAAGAAATACATGGTCTTAATCCATCTCCTATTGAAGAAACACATGGTCTTTATAACCCGACACAGGTAGTAAAGGTAAATTCTCTCTATAGATATGATAAAGCTGAAATCCCATTCACCAAGTTTGCTAGCCCATGCTTAGATGAGTTTGATAAATTTATGGTTAAGCAAGAAGACTTCAATGCTTATTTTGGTAGAGAATTAAAACGCAGTGCTGATATGCTTGAACACTTGGGTGATTATATGGCTAATGTCAAAGGTGAACTTAAACTTATTAGTAAACATGCTTATATGGTTACCACTCAAGTAGAACAAGTACTTAAAGCTCAAAATGATTTTCTCAATGAATTGAATAGTAAGAATAAGGACTATGCTGTTAGAGTGGCTACTAGAACTGGTAAAATGACTCAGGAACCTTTGTATCCTGAAAGCCACCCCAAGAGAATTGAGCAAGATTCTCAGAGAAATAATATAGATGCACCTAGTCCTTCTAAAAGGAAGAAAAAGAAAAATGATAGGACTTTGCATGCTTCTAGTGAACCTATTGCTGAAACACCTGAGAATCCAAATGATATTTCTATTTCTGATGCTGAAACACAATCTAGTAATGAACCTGAAACTAGTGATAATGTTAATGATAATGTTCATGATGATGCTCAACCTAGCAATGATAATGATATAGAAATTGAACCTGCTGTTGATCTTGATAATCCACAATCAAAGAACCAACGTTACGATAAGAGAGACTTTGTTTCTAGGAAACATGGTAAACAAAGAGAACCATGGGTTCAAAAACCCATGCCTTTTCCTCCCAAACCATCCAAGGATGAGAGGATTTTGAGCGCTTTGCTAAAATTATTAGACCTATCTTTTTGCGCATGCGATTAACTGATATGCTCAAAATGAATCCTTATGCTAAGTACATGAAAGAAATTGTTACTAATAAAAGAAATATATCGGAAGCTGAAATTTCCACCATGCTTGCTAATTACACTTTTAAGGGTGGAATACCTAAGAAGTTAGGAGATCCAGGAGTACCCACTATACCATGCTCCATTAAAAGAAATTATGTTAAAACTGCTTTAGGTGATCTTGGAGCCGGTGTTAGTGTTATGCCTCTCTCTTTATATCGTAGACTTGATTTGAATAAGTTGACACCGACTAAAATATCTTTGCAAATGGTTGATAAATTAACTGCTATACCTGTCGGTATTTGTGAGGATGTGCCTGTTGTGGTTGCAAACGTTACTATTTTAACGGACTTTGTTATTCTTGATATTCCCGAGGACGGTAGTATGTCTATTATTCTTGGAAGACCCTTTTTGAACACTGCAGGAGCTGTTATTGATTGCACCAAAGGCAATGTCACTTTTCATGTTAATGGTAATGAGCATACGATACACTTTCCGAGGAAACAACCTCAAGTTCATAGTATTAATTCTATTGGAAAAGTTCCATCGATTATTTCTGGAGATTTTGAATTTCCTCTTCCTACTGTCAAGAAGAAATATGATATTCTAATTATTGGGGATGTGCATATCCCCGTTGAGGTAAGATAGTGTTATTCGAAATTTCTCCGGCTCGATGTTATTCGGAATGAGTTTGTTAACAAGACTTGATCAACCTTGTTAATGGATTCCTTTTGATGATCATGAGATTGATGAAGTTAGAAAGCATAACCTTCTGTGCCCTCCTTTTACTTTCTGTTATTTATATTAAATAAAATAAAAATAGTATTTCTGTCTGTTATCTGAATTATCCGTGCAATATAAAAATACCCTGAAAATAAAAGTTCTTCAAATGCCCTGAAATTTAAATATGATTTTTTTGGAATATTTGAGAATATTTGGCACTGAGAACACAGCAGGGGGGGGCATCCACCTGGCCACGAGGGTGGAGGGCGCGCCCTACCCCCTGGGCGTGCCCCTGCCTCGTGGGCCCACGGTGGCCCTCCTCCACTTATTCCTGCACCCACACACTCCTTCTTCCTCCCACAAACACCATTATCCAGCTCAAGCACAAGTTCTAGCTCATTTTGCTGCGATTTTCGATCTCCTTGCTCAAAGCACCTCTCATAAAACTGCTTTGGGGGATTGTTCCTTGGTATGTGACTCCTCCATTGGTCCAATTAGTTTTTGTTCTAGTGCTCTATTCATTGCAAATTTGTGCTGCCTAGGTGACCATGTTCTTGATCTTGCATGTCAAATTTATATGGTTCCAAGTAGTTCTAATGCATGATACAGGCTCTAGGCACTTGTAGGAGTAGTTGCTATCAATTTTGTTGAGTTTGGTTTACTTTTATTTGAAGTTACTAAAAATTTCAGAAATTTTTCAGAGGAAGAAATATGTTTAGGAAAATGTACCAAGGTGGTTCTTCAAGGAAACAAGGACCCAGGCTTGCAATGCGTGATGCTGATGATGAGCCACCAAGGGACGCTCCAGTGCGGTCTTGTGAATGGCCTTCAGAGGACTTCATGGATTGAGTAGGAATTAAGGAAGAATTTAATGCATATTTGCGTAACATTGATCTTGTGAGCTTCGAGGCAGAAAAATGCCGTCAGTACCACTATCTCACTAGTTCCTTTGTGAGGAGGTTTGATCTTCACGTAATTCTCAAACTGTCATGTTTGATCTTTATGAAAATTCTTATACTATGGACTTAGAGGACTTTACCACTACTTGCAAACTTCCACAATGGGGTAGTGCTAGTGAACCTCGTAAATCTGAATTTAGAGATTTTCTTGCTAGTATAACTACGGGGGAATCTAGAGATATGGCACAAGCTACCATAGGGAGCATTCATTTTCTTGCTATACATTATTTTGCTCTCTTCATAGGTAGATGTATTAATGGTAAATATGAAGCATGTCACATGTGTGTCCCTGACCTCAGTATTCTTAGGAGTGCTGTGTTAGGAGATAAATCTTATAATTTGGGAGCCATTGTTGCACGTAGGTTGCATCTTAATAGATTTAATGGAGATTTCTTTGGTGGAATTTATGCAACCCGCATAGCTAATTTTCTTGGCATAACCATACATGAGGATGATATTGAGTTTCCTCCTGCTTATTTGGATTATGAGGCTATGGTTCATCATCAGTTTGTTGAGAGGAACGATTAGTTCCTGCAGTACTGACTAATCTTTGACAGACGACGCACCTATCATGTCGCTCTCCCTGCTTCTACTTTATTTGATTTTCAGGCAAAGGGGAGATATTTTATAACCAGAGAGGAGGCGGAAGAGTATAAGAGGAGGGATGAGATAGCTCACCTCCAAGCTGCAGCCCATGATGCAATGACTGCTGCATCTCAGCACGACCCCAACTACAACTTTGGATATCTGCCAGACCATCCGTGGCATTAGACCAACTTAGGCCAAAAGCCTAAGCTTGGGGGAGTACTTATTTCCCACCAACATTACATTCATGTTCACACACTCATTGCTAGTTGTCAGTGCTCATACTTTTTCATTGTAATATCCATGCTAGTTTATTTCTCTTTTATGCTTTCTTTTTATGTATTTGATAAACCTTAAGAAAAACCAAAAAAATTAGTTGTAGCTTTTAGCTAGTTTTAATTTCCATGCTTGTAGTAGTAATTAAAAAGAAAACCCAAAAAGATTTCCGGTTCTTCTTTTGCTTGTTGGGAGCTTTCCCGTGTAAATAGTTTTATTTCTTTTCTTTTCTTTGGGGCTCGATAGGAGAAGACCATAATTAAATTGTTAAAGTGGCTCTTATATGCATTATTGTTGATCTGCCAAAAGAGTCCATATTGCCTTGTCTTCTCCTATTTATTGAATGCTCGCAGATTCCAGCTTAGTCCAATGCACTTGCATTGTTATTATTATTCACATCATTCGGTCGTGCAAGTGAAAGGCAATTATGACGATATATGATAGACTGATTAAGATGGGAGAAGCTGGTATGAACTCAACCTCTCTTGTTTTTGTAAATATGATTAGTTCATCGTTCCTGATTCAGCCTACTATGAATAAACATGTTTGCAATGACAATTAGAGATCGTAGTTTCTTGTGCCATGCTTAATTAGCTAGGAGCTTATAATGGTTTACCTTGCGTGCCAACATGCTATTAAAATGGTTGTGATGTGGTATGATAGGGTGGTATCCTCTTTTGAATGATTCGAGTGGCTTGACTTGGCACATGTTCACGCATGTAGTTGAAACAAAATCAACATAGTCTCTACGATATTTATGTTCATGGTGCATTATATCCTACTCATGCTTGCATTCAGTGTTGATTAATTTTAATGCATGTTCATGACTGTTGTCGCTCTCTAGCTGGTCGCTTCCCAGTCTTTTTCTAGCCTTCATCTGTACTAAGCGGGAATACTGCTTGTGCATCCAATCCCATAAACCCCAAAGTTATTCCATATGAGTCCACCATACCTACCTATATACGGTATCTACCTGCCATTCCAAGTAAATTTGTATGTGCCAAACTCTAAACCTTCAAATAAACATTTTGTTTTGTATGCTCGAATAGCTCATGTATCAACTAGGGCTGTCCGTATCTTCCATGTTAGGCGGGTTATTCTCAAGAGGAGTGGAGTCCGCTCCTCATTCACGAGAAAATGTCTGGTCACCGGGATGCCCAGTGTCGGTGTCAAAACCGGCGGATCTCGGGTAGGGGGTCTCGAACTGTGCGTCTAGGCCGGATGGTAACATGAGGCAAGGGACATGAAGTTTTACCCAGGTTCGGGTCCTCTCGATGGAGGTAAAACCCTACATCCTGCTTGATTAATATTGATGATATGGGTAGTACAAGAGTAGATCTACCACGAGATCGAAGAGGCTAAACCCTAGAAGCTAGCCTATGGTATGATCGTTGATGTGTATGTTGTCCTACGGACTAAAACCCTCCGGTTTATATAGACACCGAAGAGGATTAGGGTTACACAAAGTCGGTTACAATGGTAGGAGATTTTCATATCCGTATCGCCAAGCTTGCCTTCCACGCCAAGGAAAGTCCCTTCCGGACACGGGACGGAGTCTTCAATCTTGTATCTTCATAGTCCAGGAGTCCGGCCGAAGGTATAGTCCGGCTATCCGGACACCCCCTAATCTAGGACTCCCTTAATAGCCCCTGAACCAGGCTTCAATGACGACGAGTCCGGCGCGCAGATTGTCTTCGGCATTGCAAGGCGGGTTCCTCCTCCAAGTACTTCATAGAAGATTTTGAACACGAAGATAGTGTCCGGCTCTGCAAAATAAGTTTCCACATATTGCCATAGAGAGAATAATATTTACACCAATCTAATCTGCTGACATATTCCGTAGCGTGTCACACCACGGCCAAGCCTTCATCTGAGTCATTTCATTATCCCATCTCAGCGCGTCATGCGAGGCGGTTTCCTTGGCACGTCTTGTTAAAGCAGAGATCATGTCCCCTTATCCCGGGATTCTCATCAATACAGGCGTGGGTAACCCAACCGCGCCATTGATTACGGCGCTTGGAGATAAGTGAGTTTTACCAGGCTGGTGGGGACATGTAGTTGCGTCCTATATAAGGGGATAAGGATCCACCTTTTCACCTACGCCTCCTTCCTCCTTCACCTATCCATTCTTGCGCACTCGAGCTCCAGCGCCCAAGTCCGCACTCCCCACCTCAACCTCCTCCGGCCATGTCCGGAGCGGGAGGCAAGTGGATGGTCTCCTCCGTCACGGGGGGACACATCAAAAAGCTGAGGAAGGCCGGATACCTGTCTAACGACATCGCGCACCGGCTCCCCGAAAAGGGGCAGCTCATCCCCACCCCTAGGCCCCATGAGAGGGTGGTGTTCCTCCCCCATTTCCTCCGCGGACTGGGCTTCCCTCTTGACCCATTTGTCCGGGGGCTCATGTTCTACTACGGCCTGGATTTCCACGATCTGGCCCCGAACTTCGTCCTCAACATCTCAGCGTTTATCGTCGTGTGCGAGGCCTTCCTCCGCATTCGCCCCCATTTCGGCCTATGGCTCAAGACTTTCAACGTCAAGCCGAAGGTGGTGCGCGGCAACCAGGCGGAGTGCGGAGGCGCCATGGTGGGCAAGATGGCCAACGTCCTATGGCTCGAGGGCTCCTTTGTGGAGACCCTGAAGGGGTGGCAATCGGGGTGGTTTTACATCACTGAGCCGTGCGACGCCGAATGGGTCACACCCCCAAGTTCTGATCCGGACCCCCTATGCGGCTCACCTCCTGGAAGGAGATGGGCCTATCTTGGGGTAAAAAAGGAGAGCTGACCGGACTCCAAACATGCATCCAAACCCTGGCGGACAAGAAGCTCAAACTTGTCAACGTAGTCCAGGTTATGCTCATCCGCCTGATCCTCCCGTGTCAACAATGGGCTTTCAACCTGTGGGAGTTTGACCCGGTGCGGCACCAAACTCTGAGCAGGCTCTTCGACACGACGTACGAAGATGCCTAGAAGGTGCTTTTCAAAGGCGCCAAGGCTCCCGGATCCACTACCGAGGATCGCGGATTCAGTGCGCAGCGTCACGCTCTCGCGGTAAGCTGTTTTTTTCCTGTTACAGGGTATCAGTTTTTCATAGTTTGACTCCATGCAGGATCTAAGCTCCCTTACCTTTGACAGGATTGGCAGGTGACGTCTGGACAGATCAACTGTCCGCTCCTTTGCCCGAAGGCCCAGTGGACGCTCGGTTGGCGAAGCTGCTGGTTTTGGCACCCTATGTGGTGTCGGAGAAGAAGGTCGCGAAAAAGGCCGCGGGGACTCGAAAGAGTGTCCGGTGCCAGGAGGTGTCGGATCCATCATCCGATGGTTCCAAGGCGCATTCCTCCCGTGAAGACGAGGAGGAAGAAGAGGAGAGCTCTCCCCCTCCAGCGGGAGGAGAGAAGAAAAGGAAGGACGCCCTCTCTGGGGAGGCCGGAGGGTCCAAGAAGGGGAAAACCCTTCCTCCGGACTACTCCACCGACGCCGACGGCGGAGAGGAGTGGCAGCCCAGGGCCAAGCCCCTGGCAAAATCGTAAGTATCCGGATACCAGAGTAATTCATAGTATTCATTTATTGCAGAGCTTTCCCTTACGTCAAATATGTTTATGCAGCCCACCCAAAGACCGGCTCGACGCGTCATCGAGCGGCTCACTGATTCGTCGGATGTGAACTCGCTTCCGACGGCTTCCTCCCCCCGCCCTACGGACGACACCGAAGTGTTGTCCCAACAGGTTCCAAGCTGGGAGCAGGTGGTCCTGGAGGCGTCGCAAGGCGACCTCCCGGACTCCAGGAGTAAAGGGGATGAAACCCCTCAGGGCTCCAAGTCCGGCTCTAGGCCAGACACCGCTCCGGGACCTTCAAAGGTTCCAGAGTTCGGCGGGGGACCTCCTTCCAAGAGGAGCAAGTCCACCGTGCCGGCGGCCCCGTCCAACCGGAGGCGCCGGACAATATGCTGGAGGCGCTCCAAGGCGCCTCCATCGACGAGGAGCACCACGCTATTATGAGTGCGGTGGTCCAGAAGGTTCAGTCCGCCAAGAGCGGACAGATTGAAGCTTGTATTAGCCTTTTGACAGGCTTTGAGGTAAGTAAAGAATGTGTAAATAATAGTACCGCATAGACAGTAGCCCCTGATGCTCTGTTTGGCGTTCGGGAAGAAAACCCGAATAGAGGATCAAATAGAATTCGCAGGAGTCTAACAAAAATGAGTCAATATGCATATGCAGGCTTCCCTGCTTGCGTCCGCCGCACTGACTGCGGAAGTGGACACGCTAAAGCAGAACCTCGAGCGGTCCGAGCAAGAGCTCGGGCATGCCAAGAAGCAGCTCGAGGACAATGAAGGTAAGAAATACCATGTTTTTAAATATATATAAAAATGTGCAATTGCAAAGAATGACAGGATTATCGTGGCTATTTTAGGGGCCACGTCTGAAGTGGCGACCCTTAAGCAGGCGCTGGTCGAGGCCGAGAAGAGGGCGGCCTCGGAGCGCACCGAGCGGGAGAAGTATGAGACCGAGGTTGGCAAGGTGCGGCAAGAGCTCCAGGCTCTCATGGAAAAACATGAGAGTTTGGAGCTTGACTCAAAGACGCGAGCGTCCGAGCTCGCGGTGGCTATTGAAAATGCCAAGTCTGCCAAGGCCGAATCCCAGAAGACCCTCCAGGAGTTGGATGAGGGGAAGAATATAGCAGCGGGTAAGGCATTCTTTATGCAAAGCAAACACATAAACGTGAGTTAGTTGTTACTTACCCGAATCCGGAACTCTCCAGGAGCGTTCGCAGATCTTCCCCGGAGTGTATCCGATGCCGCCGCATTCTACCGAGCCGAGGAGGGCAGCTCGACAGAGAAGGTGTTCTGGTCTCAGTATACTGAGGCCGGAAACCCCGTGCCCCTAAGCGACCAGCTGAAGCAACTAGTCGAGCTCCACAAGGCGGCCGAACAGGCCATGAAGGGCCTCATTGTTCGGCTGTGGCCTGGAGGGGCTCTGCCTGGGAGCTATTTCGGGCTGGTGCGGCGGTTGGTGGAGGCCTGTCCAAGGCTCGAAGTCATCAAGCGCTCCGTCTACATTGAAGGTGCCCGTAGGGCCCTTGCCCGTGCTAAGGTGCACTGGGGCAAGCTGGATGCTGAGAAGCTGGTGAAGGACGGGCCACCGCCAGGGAAAGAGCATCGCAAGCCCGAGAATTACTATAAGGATGTTCTGAAGGGTGCCCGCCTTGTGGCGGACGAATGTTCTAGGGATGTAATTTTTAGTGAAACTTGCTCGATTTGTCCTGTGCGCTGAAAACTTGTTTATATGCGCTAAGCAATGCTGTCGGAATTTAAAATATTACCTTCTGTGCGGCTGTTTATCAATTCTGAGAGATGGCGAGTCGTCGGCTTCTGCCCCCATGCCGCTAGTGCTGGGGTGTTAGGGGATAAACATGAGCGCTCTTTTTCCCATGTTTGGGTCCTTCGAGGGAGGCGCTCAGCCCAACGAACAAGGCAATCAGACTATAATGCGTGAACACTCTCACTTAGCCATAGAATTCTATAATTTTAAATTTCGGCGAAGCCCCTGGTATTCGGAAGACCGAGTTCGGGGCGCTATCCATGCCTTGGCCGGACAGAGCCGGCTCCTCGCCCTAAGCGGCATAAGTCTTTAGGGACTCGAAAAACCTCTCGAACAACGACCAACTCTCGCTTCATCATGACAGTCAGTTTTAGCTTTCTCCACTGAGGTGCTCGACCCAGCTCAACTGGGGCACAATCGCAGTGGTTCTCCTAGTGCTACCTTAGCCGATATAGCGGAACGTAAGGCACCAAAACATAGGAGCCGGGCAAACCCAACTATTGACCCAAGACATGATTCGGAGCCGATGCATATAATGCTATAAGTTCGGGGTGCCGCACTTGTTGAAGTGTTCGGACTTCTCACACCATATTGAGGGGTACTAAAGCCCCTGGTGTATTTTGGCCGTACCAACATGTACGGGTGCAACATGTCGTTAAGGAACATATATAAAGAAAAAAGGTAATGGAAAAATAGACGAAAGTTATGCATTGTTTATTTAAAAGGGCTGCGATCAAAGCAGAACAATACAAATAATGCGATAAGTGGAAGGTTGGACTAGTTAACATGTCCGTTCTAGGGGCAAGCTGCGGAATAATATGCGGAACAGGTATACTGCTCGTGATAGAGACCACCTGGGAGTTCCGTACTGCGGCGTGGCTTGTCTGCTTCCCTGGTTCTTGCATCATTTGTGCGGCAATTGAACTGCCGAACAGGCCTTCCGAAGGATGGAGTCCTAAAAGTAAGAGAAGAATAAAAAAAATCGGCAGCCCCTGGTACGGTTTGAGCCGTATTTTTGGGCGTGCCATGATGGTGCCCCTCCCCCTATACCCATGGTATCTCTAGGGCGTAGTTATGGACGCGAAGTACCGGCGTCACCTTTTTGCGAGGGTTGGAGTTGGGGCCGGATTGCTACGCCTTCTCGGATCGTGCCAGGCGGTCTTGTTGTAGGTTACACCGGGCGCGCTTGACGGTGTCCGGTCGTTTAGTGGCCGGACTGGAGAACTGCCTGGAGAGGCTGCTTTGTACTTCCGCTGCAAGGGCCGCCGTGTGCTCCTCCGTTCGGAGGGAGCGTTCGGTGTTTCCATTGACTGTAATTACTCCTCGAGGGCCTGGCATCTTGAGCTTAAGGTATGCGTAGTGCGGTACCGCATTGAACTTAGCAAATGCGGTTCGTCCGAGCAGTGCGTGATAACCACTGTGAAGCGGGACTATGTCGAAGATTAACTCCACGCTTCGGAAATTATCCGGAGATCCGAAGACCACTTCAAGTGTGACCGAGCCTGTACAGTTGGCCTCTACACCTGGTATTACACCTTTAAAGGTCGTTTTGGTGGGCTTAATCCTCAACGGATCTATGCCCATTTTCCGCACTGTATCCTGGTAAAGCAGGTTCAGGCTGCTGCCGCCGTCCATAAGGACTCTAGTCAGATGAAATCCGTTAATGATTGGGTCTAGGACCAATGCGGCGAATCCGCCATGACGGATGCTAGTGGGATGGTCCCTTCGATCAAAGGTGATCGGGCAGGAGGACCATGGGTTGAACTTTGGGGCGACTGGCTCTACCGCGTATACGTCCCTTAACGCGCGCTTCCGCTCCCTTTTGGGGACGTGGGTTGCGTATATCATGTTCACCGTCCACACTTGTGGGGGAAAACCCTTCTGTCCACTGTTGTTCGGCGGCCGGGGCTCCTCGTCGTCATCGCTATGCAGCCCCTTGTCTTCATTTTCAGCATTTAACTTGCCTGCTTGCTTGAACACCCAACAATCCCTGTTGGTGTGATTGGCCGGCTTTTCGGGGGTGCCATGTATCTGGCACGAGCGGTCGAGTATTCGGTCCAAACTGGACAGGCCCCTAGGATTCCTTTTGAATGGCTTTTTCCGCTGACCGGATTTGGAGCCTCTGAATCCGGCATTAACTGTCGTATCCTCAGCATTGTCGCCGTTAATGCGGCGCTTCTGCTTGTTGCGACGCGACCTGCCACTACTGTCCCTGGTGTCCGAATTACCAGGGTTCTTGGTCATATTGTTGCTACAAGCAAGCCAGCTGTCTTCTCCCGCGCAAAAGCGGGTCATGAGTGTCGTGAGTGCTGCCATAGATTTCGGATTTTCCTGTCCAAGGTGCTGGGCCAGCCACTCATCACGGATATTGTGCTTGAAGGCTGCTAGGGCCTCAGCGTCCGGACAGTCGACTATTTGATTTTACTTTGTTAGGAACCGTGTCCAGAATTGCCTGGCCGATTCCTCTGGCTGCTGAATTACGTGACTTAGGTCATCGGCGTCTGGTGGTCGCACATAAGTGCCCTGGAAATTGTCGAGGAATGCGGCTTCCAGGTCCTCCCAACAACTGATTGATCCTGTTGGCAAGCTGTTAAGCCAATGCCGAGCTGGTCCTTTAAGCTTGAGTGGGAGGTATTTGATGGCGTGGAAATCATCGCCGCGGGCCATGTGGATATGAAGGAGATAATCCTCGATCCATACCGCAGGGTCTGTTGTGCCATCATATGATTCGATGTTTATGGGTTTGAAACCCTCGGGGATTTGATGATCCATTATTTTGTCTGTGAAGCAGAGTGGGTGTGCGGCGCCTCTGTACTGGGCTATATCATGACGTAGCTCCAATGAGCCTTGTCTACTGTGTTCGGCCCCGCCGAACTTGTGGCTAGCGTGACGGTTACCGTCTCGAGCCGTGGGGCGCCCACGCGATCCGTAGATCGATCTTGTTTGCCTTGCCTTGTCCTCCAACATGTCTCGTAAGTCCAGCGCATATTCCCGTGCCTTGGTACGGGGTGCGGCTTCAGTGGAGGGCCGAGAGGCCTCTTTGTCGCGACCACGAGGTGGCCGGTCGGCCGCATCAAGTGCTTCCTCCTCTAATCGGGGTAGCAACCTGCGCTTTGGGTAGCTCTTGGAGGGGCGTTTGAGTTTATGCTCTTCGGCCGCAAGGACTTCAGTCCATCTGTCGACTAGCAAATCTTGATCAGCTCTAAGCTGTTGCTGTTTTTTCTTGAGGCTTCTTGCCGTGGCCATAAGCCTGCGTTGAAAATGCTTTTGCTCGACGGGATCCTCTGGCACGACGAATTCGTCGTCGTCGAGGCTTGCCTCGTCTTCGGAGGGAGGCATATAATTATAGTCCTCGACCTCTCTGTCTGCCGCTCTCTCATGAGGGCTGGTTTCTCCATCCTCCTGTGCTAAATCTTGCTGGAGGGGGTTTTCTTCGGCGCTTTCCGGAGTATTATTATCTCCCGTGCTGGAGTCACCGTGTTTGTTTGGGCGGGATTTTGAGCGGCGCCACTGACACCGGCGCTTAGGCTGTTTCTTGGAGGGGTCATCCTCCGCTATTCCATCGCCATCTCCCTCTTTTGGGGTGTCCACCATGTATATGTCATATGACGAGGTGGCTTTCTAGGGCCTAGTAGGTGCTGGTTCTTCATCATCTCCTTCATCGGCGTCCATACCGCCGATGTCTTCAGAGTCCAAGTCGAGCATGCCGGTTAAGTCGTCGATAGTGGCTACAAAGTGGGTGGTGGGTGGGCTTTGAATTTCTTCATCGTCCGTACCCCAACCTTGTTGATTGTAGTCCGGACAGGGCTCTCCTGATAAAGAGAGAGACTTCAGTGACTTCAGGATATCGCCGAAAGGCGAGTGCTGAAAGATGTCCGCGGCAGTGAACTCCATGATCGTCGCCCAATCGGATTCGATCGGCAGGGGCGCGGAGGGTTCGGAGTCCGGAGAGGAGTCCGGCTCCTTGGAGTCACGAGTCTCACAGAGTACGGGGCTGGTGTTTGGCTCAATCGCCATTGGGGTCGCAGCCCCCGAGGTGGCGTCCAACCGCCCATCCTCGATCGGCGCAGTTGGCTCCGAATTAAGGATCAGAGCCGATGCGGGTGCGGCCTCCAGGGTACTGTTCGGTGGTAGAGCTAGATCATGCTAGTCGTGACAGTGCGGCGCGCTCGGCAGTGGCTCGAATCCTTCGAAGATCAAGTCCCCGCGGATGTCCGCCGTGTAGTTTAAACTTCCAAATCTGACCTGACGGCCAGGGGCGTAGCTTTCGATCTGCTCCAGACGGCCAAGCGAATTGGCCCGCAGTGCGAAGCCGCCGAAGACGAAGATCTGTCCGGGAAGGAAGGTCTCACCCTGGACTACATCGCTATCAATGATCGTAGGAGCCATCGAGCCTGACGGCGACGACACAGAGGAACTCTCAATGAAAGCACCAATGTCGGTGTCAAAACCGGCGGATCTCGGGTAGGGGGTCCCGAACTGTGCGTCTAGGCCGGATGGTAACAGGAGGCAAGTGACACGAAGTTTTACCCAGGTTCGGGCCCTCTCGATGGAGGTAAAACCCTACGTCCTGCTTGATTAATATTGATGATATGGGTAGTACAAGAGTAGATCTACCATGAGATCGAAGAGGCTAAACCCTAGAAGCTAGCCTATGGTATGATCGTTGATGTGTATGTTGTCCTATGGACTAAAACCCTCCGATTTATATAGACACCAAAGAGGATTAGGGTTACACAAAGTCGGTTACAATGGTAGGAGATCTTCATATCCGTATCGCCAAGCTTGCCTTCCACGCCAAGGAAAGTCCCTTCCGGACACGGGACGGAGTCTTCAATCTTGTATCTGCATAGTCCAAGAGTCCGGCCGAAGGTATAGTCCGGCTATCTGGACACCCCCTAATCCAGGACTCCCTCACCCAGCCCCATGCTTTATGCAAATCAAATCAAAATAATTGCAAACAAAACTCCCCCTGGGACTGTTGTTAGTTGGAGGCACTCGTTGTTTCGAGCAAGCCATGGATTGATGCTTGTTGGTGGAGGGGGAGTATAAACTTTACCATTTTGTTTGGGAACCACCTATAATGTGTGTAGCATGGAAGATATCGCCATCTCTTGGTTGTTATGTTGGCAATGAAAGTATGGCGCTCAAAATATTATTCATCTCTATTTCAAAATTGAGCTCCGGCACCTCTACAAATCCCTGCTTCCCTCTGCGAAGGGCCTATCTATTTACTTTTATGTTGAGTCATCCTCCTCTTATTAAAAAGCACCCGCTGGAGAGCACCTCTGTCATTTGCATTCATTACTGATTAGTTTGCATTGAGTATGACTTGACTGGATCTCTTTTACCATGAATTACAATGTCTAGTCAGTCCTTGATCTTTAAAGGTGCTCTGCATTTATATTTTGCGGTCTCAGGAAGGGCTAGCGAGATACCATCTTGTTATATCATATTATGATTGTTTTGAGAAAGTGTTGTCACCCGAGATTTATTATTATTGCTCGCTAGTTGATTATGCCATTGATATGAGTAAACATGAGACCTAAGCGTTATTGTGAATATGGTTAGTTTATAATCTTTGCTGAAAACTTGAATGCTGGCTTTACATATTTACAACAACAAGAGCAAACAGAGTTTGTAAAAGTTTTTCTTTAACACTTTCAGTTTGTCAACTGAATTGCTTGAGGACAAGCAAAGGTTTAAGCTTGGGGGAGTTGATACGTCTCCATCGTATTTACTTTTCCAAACACTTTCGCCCTTGTTTTGGACTCTAACTTGCATGATTTGAATGGAACTAACCCGGACTGACGCTGTTTTCAGCAGAATTGCCATGGTGTTATTTATGTGCAGAAACAAAAGTTCTCGGAATGACCTGAAACTTCACACAGACTATTTTTGGAAATAATAAAAAATACTGGCAAAAGATCAAGACCAGGGGGCCAACACCCTATCCACGAGGGTGGGGGCGCACCTGCCCCCTGGGCGCGCCCCCTACCTCGTGGGCCCCCTATAGCTCCTCCGACCTCAACTCCAACTCTATATATTCGTGTCCGGAGAGAAAAAAATCAGGGAGAAAGATTCATTGCATTTTATGACACGGAGCTGCCGCCAAGCCCTAAACTCTCTCGGGAGGGCTGATCTAGAGTCCGTTCGGGGCTCCGAAGAGGGGAATCCGTCGCCATCGTCATCATCAACCATCCTCCATCACCAATTTCATGATGCTCACCTCCGTGCGTGAGTAATTCCATCGTAGGCTTGCTGGACGGTGATGGGTTGGATGAGATTTATCATGTAATCGAGTTAGTTTTGTTAGGGTTTGATCCCTAGTATCCACTATATTCTGAGATTGATGTTGCTATGACTTTGCTATGCTTGATGCTTGTCACTAGGGCCCGAGTGCCATGATTTCAGATCTGAACCTATTATGTTTTCATGAATATATGTGAGTTCTTGATCCTATCTTGCAAGTCTATAGTCACCTACTATGTGTTATGATCCGGCAACACCGAAGTGACAATAATCAGGACCACTCCCGGTGATGACCGTAGTTTGAGGAGTTCATGTACTCACTATGTGTTAATGCTTTGGTATGGTACTCTATTAAAAGGAGGCCTTAATATCCCTTAGTTTCCGCTAGGACCCCGCTGCCACGGGAGGGTAGGATAAAAGATGTCATGCAAGTTCTTTTCCATAAGCACGTATGACTATATTCGGAATACATGCCTACATTACATTGATGAACTGGAGCTAGTTCTATGTCACCCTATGTTATGACTGTTACATGATGAACCACATCCGGCATAATTCTCTATCACCGATCCATTGCCTATGAGCTTTTCATATATTGTTCTTCGCTTATTTACTTTTTCGTTGCTATTGTTACAATCACTACAAAATACCAAAAACATTACTTTTGCTATCATTACCTTTTGCTACCATTACCACTACTATCATATTACTTTGCTACTAAATATCTTGCTGCAGATATTAAGTTTCCAGGTGTGGTTGAATTGACAACTCAGCTGCTAATACTTGAGAATATTCTTTGGCTCCCCTTGTGTCGAATCAATAAACTTGGGTTGAATACTCTACCCTCGAAAACTGTTGCGATCCCCTATACTTGTGGGTTATCAAAGACCAATCAAGAAGTTGGACGGGCCAATGGCCGTCCGATTCGTCAAGGACATCGTAGTGCGCTACGTCATGCCGAACAACATCATCACGTACAATGGCACCAACTTCGCCAAGGGCGCGCTCGCGCAGTACTTCTCCATCTCCGGCATCTGCCTCGACCTGGCTTCCGTTGCACACCCGCAGTCCAACGGCCAAGTCGAGCGGGCCAACAGCCTCATCCTATCCGGCATCAAGCCATGACTCGTCGAGCCGCTCGTCCATTCACCCGGCAGCTGGCTCGACGAGCCGCCGGCCATCCTCTGGAGTCTTTGAACAACGCCAAACCGGTCGACTAGGTTCACCCCGTTCTTCCTCGTCTACGGAGCAGAAGCCGTCATCCCGTCCGACGTCGAGTTTGACTCACCGCGCGTCGCGATGTACACCGAAGCCGAAGCCAAAGAAGCCCGCGAAGACGGTGTCGACCTACTCGAAGAAGCATGCCTCCTGGCGCTCAGTCGGTCAGCCATTTATCAGCAAGGCCTGATGCACTACCATAGCAAGAAGATCAAACCCCTCGCGTTTCAAGAGGGAGACCTCGTCCTCTGACTCGTCCAGCAGCAAGCCGGCCATCACAAGCTATCCTCCCCGTGGGAGGGCTCCTTCATCATCAGGAAGGCCTTGTGCGATCGCAACGCCTACTACCTCATCGATGCCTGCAAGTCAAACAAGCACAAAAGAGACACCGCCGGCGAAGAAACAACCCGGCCATGGAACGTGGAACTCCTCTGCCCGTTTTACAGTTAGCCGTGTGCACGTATGTATCGCCGCCTTTTGTAATCATCTGAAAACTATGGAGTCCCCGAACGACGCTCGGGGGCTTCCCTTTCCGACCAAGCTATTGTGTCTCCCGCATTTATGCATTATTTACCTCTTCATCAAACACAGCCACCGTCTGACTCGCTCGACCCGGGGGCTCGGGGGCTGGCTGGCTTGGTCACTACCCGCCACCTTATTTAGTGATTCCTGACGGATTGGGATCGCCGCGGCCTTCCGCTTCGCCCTAAGCCACAGAACCGGCTCCGGCTGTTGGCCGGCAAGCGTGCGAGGCCAGAGCACCAGCGTGCCACGAACACTAAGTTAAGGACCGCCTGGTTACCCAACCTGGCCACACCACTTTAAGTTACTGCACGACCGACTGCTCGCCAACCGGCTTCGCCGGGTTGCCGCCAGCCGGCCCAGTGGGTGTTTCGCTCGCGCTCAACGTTTCGACAGCCTAAATATTGTGCGCTCCTCTCAAAAGCCGAACTCCTTGTCACGGACGGGAGCCTCGGCCGTTAGACTCGCGGGGGGGGGGGAGCCCAAGAGGGGAAAATCGCAAGAAAACGGCTCGAAGGACAAAAAGCAAGAGTGCAAACAGCCACGAAATTTATACATCACAAGTTCAAATTTAAGCAGGCCCCAAGGCCAGAGTTCATTACACCAACACCCAGTGGGTGGGTGGACCTACTACCTAACAGAAATGTTTGCTAAGTTAAAAAGCAGGCGGCTTCAGGCACCCCCCTCGGTGGCCTCCGGGTTCGCCGAGGTGCCGGTGTTGTTGGGGAACGTAGTAATTTCAAAAAAAAAATCCTACACACACGCAAGATCATGGTGATGCATAGCAACAAGAGGGGAGATTGTAGTCCGCGTAGCCTCATAGACCGTAAGCGGAAGTGTTATGACAACGCGGTTGATGTAGTCATACGTCTTCACGATCCGACTGATCCTAGTACCGAAAGTACGGCACCTCCGCGATCTGCACATGTTCGGCTCGGTGATGTCCCATGAACTCTTGATCCAGCTGAGTGTCGAGGGAGAGCTTCGTCAGCACGACGGCGTGATGACGGTGATGATGATGTTGTTGACACCAGATTTTGGCATGGTCAAAAGCATAATTAAGAATACCTCAAACTGAAAAGTTCTTTATTTTCAAAAGGAGAAACTTTGATATTTGAGCAATAGTCATCCGGTCTCATCTTTAAGGCCGAAGTTATGTTCGAAGTTCTGAGATTTTGTATCCAGAACACTATTCTGCTGATTACGCCCTCAAGACTGCCTCGTATGGAAAAGTGATCTAGACGGATTGTCTTCGCCTCGTCGAAACGATCGATTTTGATATAAAAATCATCCAAATCCGAGTTCGTATTCAAAAGTTAGAGCAATCGGAGTGCAGCCCTATCATGAAGCGAGATGTGGCGCGCCCTACCAGACGCATGTCTGATGGGTAGCGCGAGGGAACAGATGTTTTGCGTGACTGTTTTAGCCCAGAAGATGGCGTCGAATCGAAAAATGTTCAACATGAAAGTTGTTCGTCTTATCGAAACGGTCAAGATTGCTTTTGGATTCGTTTCCATCCGAGATCGTTTACCAACACAAAAAAGACCTGCAAGGTGCAGCCAATTTAAACCGAGCAATTTTGCAAAGTTTAGATAAAACCAATCCGAATTTGACTAGGGTTTTGAACGTGAATCCAAGCCTTTTCCTTGCACGGGAAGTCCAGCCACCTCTTATATACCTAAGTGGTGACGGCCGATTGAACAACACACAATCGATCAAATCATCATCCAGTTTTTATCTTTTTATCTTTCTCCTTAACCCTAGTTCTTCTTCTTCCTCATTCTTCGTCTGTTCTTCTTGTTGCAGGGCGGCGAACCTCGAGGCCTTAGGGGCGATCAGTTCGACCTAGGGCAGCCCATAGCTGCCACACTCCCAGACGGGGTCCCTCCCGGGCGTGTGGGGCTTTGGGTCAACAAAAGCACCCGCCGGATTGCCTACGTACCGCGCTTCCGGCGGGTCTCCTTCGACGTGAGCTGCGTTGCATCACCCTCGGCGTTGGAGGTACATGGTGATGTGTTCGTGTGCGAACACACTTTTTGGCGACTTTGCTGGGGACGAAGCTTTGAACGGTCTCTAGCCCATTCTTGCTACGAAGAGATCGTCATCTAGGATTTGCAATCTACAAAGGTAATATGAATACCCAATTCCCTACTGTAGATGAAAATAATTCATATGGTGTTACTAGATTGTTCAATGATTATACTCCATCGGCCAGCCCTAGTTTTTTCAATAATGCATCTAATTACATGCATAGGCCGATTCAAAGTAATTTACATGTTTCAACTTCTTATGATACTAGTAACATACAACATATGTATCCTAACTCTCATGCATCGGCAACCCCACAAATCCATATGCCAATGAACAACATGATGGGTTTGGTTAATCAATTTGAAACACCTCATGTTAAAATTTCCAATAGCATACAAAAAAGTGTTTCGCCCTTTTATTCATCGACAACTAATTTGCAATATACTAATCCAACCATGCCGATGAACGAGAGAATTGGCCATGCTACTACTAGCTATTCGGCCAGTTATTCTCAGTCGTCATATGCTACCCCTCATGACAATAATTTTTCAGCACCATACACAAATGTAGATGTTCATAATTCGGCTTCACACCTTCCCGGTCATAACCGAATAAATGTAAATTTTACAGGAGAGGTTGTGCCCAATATTGTAGAAGATGAGGTAGTAGTGGCTGCATTGAAGAGTTTAGCCCAAAATAAGAGGATTAGTACTCTTTGCCTTGAACAACATGAAAAGGGGCTATTTCCTGATTATGCCGCAATAAAAGCTAAAGTTTTGCAAGAAGATGAATCTTTGCCAATTGATAAAATTGGCGAGCAAAAATATGGTTTTACAACAATGCATATGCCTTCACCTAATACTACATCATATTATACACCCCCTAGACTATTGCAAAATTTCGGCAACACCCGTGTGTCATTGCCGAAAGAATCTAAAAACATTGGGGGGCAATCATATCCGGAGTGGGCTGAAATTGAGAAAAAGCTTAAAGCCAACTTTGCCGATCGCCGCCAGAAAAAAATAGAAAAAGAATTGGCTCCGATAAAAGAAGCATTGACAACTGGTATTATCAATGAAAAGAAGGATGATTCGAAACTCGAAAGTGCCTCAGTTGAAAAAGCCAAATCAAGTAGTATATATTACGAATCCATCAAATCCAAAGAGGCAAGCATTATTGAGAAAGGGCAAGCATAGCAAAACAACCATGCTTGATTTTTCTGAAGTTAATGGAACCTACTTCCTGCCCTATGAATTCCGTGCCGTAGAAATTGACAAGCCTCAAGGACAAGAGCAAGCAGCCAAACAAAGTTCGGCTGATAAGGATCTTCAAGGTAATGGTGCACGAAATAAAGAAAAAGATGATGAAAAGGCATTGGAGAGTCATCCAAAGACGAACCTAGATATTGTTCAAGTCACACCACCATCATGCTCTCCCAACGTATTTGAAGAGGTATGCATAGCGAGTAATTTACCTATTTTCAGATTTGGTCGCGACTTCATTATTGATGCATCTATAAGAAATATTCTCATAAGTAATTTTGAAAGACTAATGAAGAAGGGTAATTAACTTGTTAGCAATAAAATTGTTATGGAACATATCGGTCAGCCCATTGCGCCATTTATAAAGACTGATAATGACTTATTGTTACAGCCAAAGCTTTCCCCGTTGCTTTGTATAAAGTTCATATCTAGTTGGGTAGCTTTGCTTATTTCTTACTTGGCTTACACTTGGTCTCAATTGAGACATGTATGTTCTAACTATTTTCGTTTCAGAAATTTAAAGCCAAGGTTAAAATCTTCTGAGCAAACCGATGCCAGTATAGTTTCTTATCCAAAGACATCGGAGATAGAGTGCAAAACGCAATGCATAGCCGAATGGGGTGATGCAAAATCTGAATCATTCGTTTGCTTAACTCCAAAGCCGTTCTCACAACAAGATCAGCTAGAAAATAAAACATTACCTTCAATTCCAATATGTGTGATCAAATCTTTGATTTGTTGTTGAGAAATAATTATATTAGAATTCTTGATCACCATGTTGAGCCATCTTTCCAGGGACGAATGTATTGTAAGTTGCATGATTCGTCCAAGCATAATTTTGAGGATTGCAACATGTTTCGTCAAATAATTAAATCGGCCATTGATAAAGGATGATTGAAATTTGTTGAGACACCAAGAGATGACCAGTCTATTCCGATTGGTCTCGATGGCAGAATGTTTTTGCATTAGTTGCTTCAAGTCGATCCACTTAAAGAGAAGGTAAAAACTGCAGGTGATGAGACCAATCTTTCAAGTAAATAAGTTGTTGAACAACATAATGAACATAATATTTAGGGCGAGAGTTCCATCTAAGCTACAATGGAGATGCCAAGGACTGGGGGGCAGCAAGCAAATCAATTGATCGACAAAAGCAAACCAAAGGAAAACAAAGGCCGAAATAAGCGCAAGTGTAAGAGATAAAAAATCACCTTCGCTGAACTATTGGATAAATATCAAAATAAGAGTGAAGAGAAGAATACTTATCGGCCAAATCATGCAAAGAAACCAAGATCACCCCCAATGCGCAAATATGAGGACTGGTATTGGCAAAGTGAGAATTTTAATGCAACATATCCATATCCTTATTTTGGGCCGCCAATGCCAATGACGTGGATGCCTCTCGATGCTCATATAGATCCATATCCATCATGGGACAGGTATGATATAAGGGCACATTATCCATGTTATTTTAGACCATCTCACCAATATTATGCAGGTCCGAGAAGATCAACATTTGAACAATCACATGTTAAAGACCATTTCAATCATAAGGAATCGGTCTAGAGCTCAAGGAAGAAGAAAGAGGTGGTCAAGCAAGTTTACCATGTTAAAAGAGATGGTCGTAAGAGTGCAACTTCAGATTTGATCTCAAATAAAAAAAGCCAATTAATCTGTTGACATTGGCTACTAAAGACAATGAGACAAAGCAACTAGTTATTGAGAGTCGAAGTGCCAAATCTCAAGAAAAGAAGTTGAGATTGCACAAGGCCAAAAAGGAATTGCCATTGGTCAAAATAGAATCACAGCCGAGATGCCTGCTCGGTTTATCGTATTGGTAAAAGAAGAAATTACAAAAACTTAGTGCACAAGAACTTGAAGAAAGGAACATGGCATGGGTTCCCAAAGGAACTGCTCAAAATAAGAATTATGTGCAAGCTTCCATTACAAGAAGTGCGGCAAGGTGAAGAAGGAAAAGAGTGAAAACTATGAAGGACCAAGCCGAAGGTTTCAACATCTTTGGTCTACACATTATCCATATTTTTCAACTATGCCATTAACGCCTATGCCATGGAATTCGTCATCAGGTATGATTGGTAACCCTCAATGGTCTTATTTTAATCCATGGATGCAATGTAATTTCTTACGTCATGAAAGGGTATTACCAAGTCACTATACATTTGATTAGCTACAAGTTTATTGCTGATCCAAAGGGCCGAAATACTTGATTTGTCATTTTATTTGTTTATTTCGGCTATATGTGCTTTGAATGAAGTTTACATGGTAATGGCCGATATTTATCTATCGTCCTAAGAGTATGTCAATGCATGGCCGATGTAGTATTCTAACATCGTCCTTAGTTCGATTGGAGAGCGAGACAAGGTACATGCTCATGGAAATTTATATGTATGCCTATATTACGATTGAATGGAGTTGAGACATCATGACCGATGTCATTGAATATATGCTGCATAGACCAATTCATAGCTGCAGAGTTGGTTACTGGGCTTATACTTTGTTTGGATATGATTTGGCTTATGCATCTTTGAGATCTATAAAAGGCCAAATCATAGCTGATTTTATTACTGAACATCAGATTAATGTCATGCATAATATTGATATTAGCCTTGTCTCTCTAGTACTACGGAGATTATTTTTTGATGGTTCAATTCATAGCAATGACCAAAGTGTTGGTGTTGTTTATATATCTCTTTATGGTACTATTTTTGAAGCCTCATGCCGCTTAGAATAATTTTATGCATGATTAATCAAGGCCGAATATGCATTGTTATTTGGATTTACTCTTTTACTTGCTATAGGTGCTATACATATTGAGGCTTTCAGTGATTCGTTACGATTAGTGCAATAAATATCCAAGGGTTATCAATGTTTTGACGAATCATTTATATTTTATCTTGGGGTATGTCTAGATGCAAAATTTACCTTGGGTTGCATTAAAATTGTTCATATATTTAGACATGACAATTGGAGAGAGTTGGTATAGCATGCATCCGGCTACCATGTCCGTCATGGTGTATTGCACATCTATCAATAGCCGATGCTTATTCTTGCCAACATAGGTAAGGCCGAATTAGAGCTCACCACCTCGGCCACTAATGAAACTTTTATGCAGACGAAGTAAGGATTGGAGGAAGTTCATTCTTGATTATCTGGAAAATCCTCGCGAAAGGGAGAACAATATGGTTCTGAGGATGGTTTTGATCTATGGAATCATATCACTGGATTGTTATAGAAACTGAGAAGTTTTCACCCAAGTTTGCATCAAGAGGTTCAAACAAGCAATGGCTGATATATACTTATCGTCCGAAGAACATGCAAAATTGCCGATGGAGTCTTGACATCGTCCTTAGAACAAGCTATGCGCAAGTTATTTTTCGGCACACAATCTTTGCCGAAAAACAGGGGGGCATGTGTTGACACCAGATTTTGGCATGGTCAAAAGCATAGTTAAGAAGACCTCAAATTGAAAAGTGCTCATAGTGAGAAAGTTCCGTATTGTCAAAACGAGAAACTTTGATATTTGGGCAATAGCCATCCGGTCTCATCTCTAAGGCCGAAGTTATGTTCGAAGTTCTGAGATTTTGTATCCAGAACACTATTCTGGTTATTACGCCCTCAAGACTGCCTCTTAACGAAAAGTGATCTACACGGATTGTCTTCGTCTTGTCGAAACGATCGAATTTTATATAAAAATCATCCAAATCCGAGTTCGTATGAAAAAGTTAGAGCAATCGGAGTGCAGCTCTGTCATGAGGCGAGATGTGGCGCGCCCTACCAGACGCATGTCTGATGGGTAGCGCGAGGGAATAGATGTTTTGCGTGACTGTTTTGGCCCAGAAGATGGCGTCGAATCGAAAAATGTTCAACATGAAAGTTGTTCGTCTTATCAAAACGGTCATATTGCTTTTGGACTCGTTTCCATCTGAAATCATTTACCAACACAAAAAAGACCTGCAAGGTGCAGCCAGTTTAAACCGAACAGTTTTGGAAAGTTCGGATAAAACCAATCCGAATTTGACTAGGGTTTTGAACGTGAATCCAAGCCTTTTCCTTGCACGGGAAGTCCAGCCGCCTCTTATATACCTAAGGGGTGACGGCCGATTGAACAGCACACAATCGATCAATTCATCTACCACTTTTTATCTTTTATCTTTTCTTCTTAACCCTAGTTCTTCTTCTTCCTCGTTCTTCGTTCGTTCTTCTTGTTGCAGGGCGGCGATCCACGAGGCCCTAGGGGAGATCAGGTCGGCCTAGGGTAGCCCATAGCCATCGCGCGTCAAGATAGGGTCCCTCCCGGGCATGTGGGGTTTCGGGTCCTTAAAAGCACCCGCTGGATTGCCTGCGTATCGCGCTTCCAGCCAGGTCTCCATTGACGTGAGCTGCGGTGCATCAAACCCGGCGTCGAGGGTACACGGTGACATGTTCGTGTGCGAACAGATGCTACCGTCGTAGGGCTTCGCCTAAGCACTACGATGATATGACCGAGGTGGATTATGGTGAAGGGGGGCACCGCACACGGCTATGGGATCAATAATCAACTTGTGTGTCTATGGGGTGCCCCTGGCCACGTGTATAAAGGATGGACGAAGGAGGAGGCCGGCCCTCATAGGGCGCACCCAAAGTGTGGAGTCCCACTAGGACTCCCTAGTCCTAGTAGGATTCCACCTCCCACATGGAATAGGAAAAAGGGAAGGGAGAAGGAGAAGGAAGGAAGGGGCGCCTCCTTTCCCTAGTCCAATTCGGACCAGTCCATGGGGAAGGGGCGTGGTCACCCTTGAGGCCATTCTCTCCTTTTCCGTATGGCCCATTAAGGCCCAATACGAATTCCCGTAACACTTTGGTACTCCGAAAAATACCCAAATCACTCGGAACCTTTCCGATGTCCGAATATAGCCTTCCAATATATTGATCTTTACGTCTCAACCATTTCGAGACTCCTCGTCATGTCCCCGATCTCATCCGGGACTCTGAACAAACTTCGGTCATCAAATCACATAACTCATAATACAAATCGTCACAGAATGTTAAGCGTGCGGACCCTACGGGTTCGAGAACTATGTAGACATGACCCACACACATCTTCGGTCAATAACCAATAGCGGAACCTGAATGCTCATATTGGCTCCTACATATTCTATGAAGATCTTTATCAGTCAAACTGCATAACAACATATGTTGTTCCCTTTGTCATCGGTATGTTACTTGCCTGAGATTCGATCGTCGGTATCCTCATACCTAGTTCAATCTCGTTACCGGCAAGTCTCTTTACTCGTTCTGTAATGCATCATCTCGCAACTAACTCATTAGTCACAGTGCATGCAAGGCTTATAGTGATGTGCATTACCGAGAGGGCCCAGAGATACCTCTCCGATACACGGAGTGACAAATCCTAATCTTGATCTATGCTGTGGCACCCCGGCTCAGAGAAAACCGGAACGCCCCGTATTCCAACCCAGAGATCAAGGTGAAGTCTTCTGGAATACGGCACTGCTTAGTATAGAACAAACCAATTCTCTATTACAACACGAATATGAATACAAGGGTTCCGATATTACAATGAATAACATCGGCACGGCGACACTACGCCAACCACGGTTGCTCTACACAAGCAGCATAACAACTCGAAGCAGCGAAACAACTACTGGCAGCGGAAAAACGAATGGCGATGATGGACTCCAATCCGTAGGGACTCTGGCTGGAACGTTTATCCTAGCTCGCGAACACGGGAACAACACCAAACAAGCAAGCAATCCAGGCACGACCTGAAAACTGGCATGACACGCCAGGTCAGTACATTGAATGTACATGCAAGCTCACAATAACCGGAAGCATTCAAGACAAACAACAGCATGAGAATTACAGGTTAATCGGGAATTATCATGAGATTATCAGAAAAACATGGCATGAACAACATGAACATAATACTGCTACAACAATATGATCATGGTATGGACAACATGAACATAATACTGCTAGAACAATATGAGCATGACATGAACATATAAATCTGACGATACCAGCATGCGACATGATGACACTATATGCACCATTTACTATGTTCGGGTTACCTCGTAACCAAACGGTGATCCTTCTGGCTATCCCAACCACGACAACACTTGGTCTCAAACAGTGATCCTTCCGGCGATCACAACCATGACCAATACCTGGCCTCAAACGGTCATCCTTCCGGCGATCACAACCAACTTATCTCCTCATCGAACCGTGTTTGTTATAAAGCACATTATTATTATTATTATTGTTGTTGTTGTTGTTGTTGTTGACTAATAGTGTGACCAACTACAAACTGGGCCCTTATCCGAGGGCGCGGCTATCGATAGATTTAATATACACTCTACAGAGGTTAGTACACTGTACCCACACCACGAAACCCATGGCCTCGCACTCCCATTCGGGTGGACCAACGGCGTTCCGACAAAACTGATCTACTGCCATGACACTCTCCCAGCCACTCTGACTCACTCCCCACTGGGCTAGTCCTGGGTGGCCCCGTGTCTACCAAAGACACAACAACCACCGTCGTGGCCAAACATAAACGGTCCCAAACGGGGACCCGGATCCATAACAACAACAACGGGCACACAAGGTTATGTCTGCTTACCGGGCCAGGGTACCGCATGCCCATAACCTTCCCTCGTTGGAGGCACCGGCGAGAGGCACGACAATAGACCCGTTAGGGCCTTCCCATAAAGGTAAGTGTGGTTGCACTTGTCAGTTCGATATGGTGGCACCATGACTCAGCCAACAGCTGTTCAATTTCAATTTAATCCAGTTGAACTTGAATGCCAATATGCTGGGCCATGATAAAATAACATGATGCAATTACAATGCATGAGCATGATATCAGCATAATCATGAGGGTACCACATAACTATCCACCATATCAACAATGAATCATATCCAACTGAGCATGGCATACTGACTAGCATGAACATCACAAGTACATACTTCTCCAAAACATAGCATGACCACTAGCATCAACAATAAATATCATGCAGGAACATATCAACAATGCCATCATGCAAGCATGTGACCAACTGGATGCAATGGAACATGCATAACAATGGTACTCGGGACAGATGACAGTCATGCACCAAAGACCATTACCAACAACAACATGTACTACTAGCAAGCATAAGCATATGAAAGGAATACTAGCAACTAGCAGGGAATGACAACCAGTTGCATAACAACATAGCAAGAACGTAAGCACTAACCAAGAATCATTACCGAAACAACGATAACCATATTTTAAACAAGCAAACATTTAATAAATATTCAAGTTGAAAACCTGGCTACTGCATGACTATCATGCAAGTGGGTATTGTGGCTTGCTTGGGGTGACGGAGACTCCTGGAAGAAGTGCGGTGAAGCTGCGGAACGAAACGTCGGGCAGTTCTTTCTCGGAGGGGGCTGATTAGAGACAAGGGCAAAATGGTTATTTTCACTGTGAAACCACCTAGTGAAAATGTTACCAAAAGATAGAGATCGACGGTACGAAGAAGTGTGCGTTGGTTTCACCTCAATCGGAGTTACGGTTGCGGAGTTATGAGGTGTAGAAGATCAGGGATCAATCTGTGAAAGTTTTCAACACCAACAAGCCTCTGAGTGGATAAGGCAGAAACAGATTTGAGGAAATACGCTTTCTGACTTAGAAAACGTACTTCAAGCCGAAGTAGAAACATAATACGCTTTCAGAGAGAAGAAAACGTACTCTGGGAAATACGCTTCCACTTGCCACGTGGGATGGAGGGGGTGTGCCACTACGCGTGGGGTCGGGGGACAGGCGGGGCTCAGCGGCAGGGGTGCTGGCCTCGTCTTCTTCCTCCTGCTCGGTCTCCCCGAGCGAGACACAGGAGCAGCGAGGCAGGGCGATGACCGACGATGGGGCGGGCTGCCCCGGCCGTCTCCCGCCCGGACGAGACCACCGGCGGTTGCGAGGCTGCGCGGTGCACCCGTCCAGAGGCAAAGGGGGCGCTGAGGAGGAGTGGAGGACGCGGGGACGGAGGAGAACCGAGAGGTAGGGGTGGCCGGTGGTGGTGATGGGCAGGGGTCTCCGGCGGTGGGGAGGCGAGGTGGAGGGCTTGGGGAGGCTCGCCGGAGAATGGTGGACCTTGTGGGCGTGTCAGGAGGGGGAGAGGAGGCTCGGGATAGCCGGATGGAGCGCTGGCCGAGAGGTGAGGCGGCGGCCAAGCTCCGGGAGGCGCGGATAGAGGCACTCCAGCATCGAACGAGTGGGGTGGGGAGGACTGCAGGAATGAGGGGAACGTGCGGGAGGTGGCTAGAGGAGGAGAGGTGGACTATGCCTGCCGGAATCAAGAAGAAACCGCGACGGCCATGGCGGAGAGAGGTGATCCGAGGCGAGGTGGGGGCACTCCGGTGGGCTAGAGAGGCGAGGGAGGAGTGAATGAGCTGCGGGAGAGCTCGGGTCATGCTTATATAGCCGAGGGGAAGGCTCTGGAGCTCACAAGCGAGCTTGAGCAGTGCTTTAATGGTGGACAGAGGCTGGGCATGGCACAGGCACTGTTCTAACCGCGCATTGATGGCGAACCACGACAAAGAAGCGACGCAAGCGTGATCACCAAGTTCAACCATGACGCAAGCATGATCACCACACGCACTAGCGCAAGCGACGCTCTTTGGCATGGCCAACCATGTCCAATGGATTGACCTTCGTGCCCTTAGTCAAAATGAGGAAATAAATCGGTCCAGGGGCAAAGAAGAGATTTGCACTTGGCTCAAAAGTAAATCAGTAAGAAGGTGTTTGTAACTCTCTGTGGTTAAACCAGCTTGGTAACGCGGTAAAGAGTTTGTCTGGCGATGATCACACGCTAAGGTGATTTTGATCATCAAAAATCAGACTAAGAGGAGGAGTTTAGATGAGGGTTGCTGTAGAAAGTGCAAAACTGGCTAGAATTAGGGATTTGGATTATACACATACATACTTGATTTCTGTGAGCTGAAATTTATCATAGAGGGGTTATATGATGGTATGAAGCTGCTGTACAAGTTTCATGCCATTTGGAAATACCAAAGTGGCACTTTCTTCACAAAGCTTCATTCTGGACAGAAACTTGGAAAAATTGACAGGGCAATTGGATTAACTAATTGAGCTAAAACTTGGTGGAAAGAGTTGATATAGGTAGAAGCATGTCCTGGTAAAGTTTCAGCTCAATTGAAGCAATATAAAATATAGTTGCTTCCCAAATGAAAAATCTGACCAGAAACTAAGATTTGGAGCTGGGCTCACATAGATGAGTTGCATGAGCTCATATTTGGTGGAGAGTCATGATGTGATCATATGCAGTACCTTGCAAAATTACAACTCATTCGGATATGCCTAGCTTGTACTTCCTTCACAATCACTTCCCTCGGACAGGAACTTTGAAAAATTGCTCAGGAATATTTACTAGTAAAATTGAGTTTAATTTTGGCACAGGTCAATTATTTGGAAAGTACAATATGTCCAAGAAGTTTGGGTTCAAATGGGCAAATATAAATAGCACTTGCTTCACAATGTGCCATTTAGGACAGAATAGGAAATGAATTTATTGAGCATGATGGGAAACATGGCCAATGATATATTTTGCCATATTTGAGGGATATATTACCCAAAAAAATTATGAGAATTATTTGGTAATTTTAGAAGTGACCGAAATATATGTTGCTTCACAACCTAGGGTTTTAAGGGTTATTCCTTTATCAGAAAAGGAATATTCCCAACAAAAGAATTTTGGGTTAGGTCAAGGTTGGAAATGACATGCTCTTGGGACGATGAAGAGGGTGACAAGACACTATAAAACCTAGGAAGACATGATCTTCCCAAGTTTCAGAACCACATAGCCACGGAAAAGCAAAACAAAACAGGAAATCCAAGAAAATCAAACGAAAAAGAAAAGGGCAAGAATCCAGGCTGTTACAAACCTTCCCCCCTTAAAGAAATCTCGTCCTCGAGATTTGGTTGCTCAGGGTTAAATAATCTTTCTGACTTGAAGAAACCGTTTCCAACTCAGGTTTCTTTTATTCATTCTTATATAATACTTCCACTGAATTGGATCTAACTGACTATCTTGATCTGGGGTGGTTTGCTTCGCCGTATCTGACATTCTGACAGGATGTACCTCATATGTTCCTGTTTATACTGACTCAAATTTTCTTTTCATATTTGTTGGCTGAGCTAGCATCCGAAATATTATTTTTACGGACATACTTGTCCTTCTTGATATTGATCCTTGCTAGAAATGTTATTCTAGTATCAAGTACCGAGAATATTCCACGGAGTTGGGGAACATATCTTCCCGTGTAACAAAGAATCTCTTCTACCCAGGCACCTGTTTCCTCGAATATATGCATGCCTTCGGGGTTCAAAACAGTGAGGTGGATCATACCTGTTTTGCTAACGGATCCTGACATCTTGCAGGAGTTTCTGACTTATCTTGACTGGCTTCACAGTCTTGAGTATCCAAGTTGTACCAAAGGTTTGACTGTCGCTTGTCGTGACTGATAGAAAAATGCACCATCTCCTGATGATAAGATTTGCAGACTTGACTGGCGGTGATCTTGGCAAAGAATCCCGTCCACACAGGCTATTCTTTTAATTGCTTCCCCTATGCGAGAGATAACAATCCTCAAAGTATATGTTTTCACACTGATTCTTCATTTTTGCCAGTATCTCCCTGGGAATAACAGTCTATGCGATGCTCCATAGCGGGTGTTGAGGTCAATATATTGAGCTGTCCATGAGTCTGACTGGACAGACTCGGGTATTCAATGCTGACAGTTCTGAGCATACTGTGGACTGAGCTGGTTGCCTCGCTATGAGGTCCTTACCACTATGGAGTATACCTCTTAGGTGGATCTTTGCTTGGGTTTGCCGTGGAATAAGACGGTCTTGGGCATCCACATTTTTCACATAATAACCGGCATCCCTGTATTGTGGGTCTTGCTCTTTCATTATTAATTTCTTCATCTGGATTTTCGACTGAAAGAGCAGGGCCTTATATATACCCTTGATTATTTTTGCAGCCCTGAATACTGTTACGTACAATATCTGGCAATCATACCTTGGTCTGGTTCATGTTTTGAGCCTCGGTATATTTATCGGGCTCACGTGTGGTTATACAGATCTCAATACAGTTGTGGATTATGTCGGACAGTGACAGAGTTAATAACATCATATTGTTGGATGTCGGGACTGATCTTGATAATCACTGCCAAGATTATTGTCTCAATGTTGCCTTTCCTTCAAGCCTTGTTGATTATGGCATCCCCCACTGGTTTTTGTTTCTTGAATAACCGGTGAGGTTGTCATATGTGTACCGTGAATTCTTCCTTGTGCGAGAGACTTGCATGGACTTGGCAGCACGCTGAATGAACTAATATCTGATTCTTGAGGCATACCTCTGACCAATTTTTGTTTCATACCAACTATTGCAGATCTGCCACTTGGAAAACACTGCCATATGCTGATACTTCATAATTTAATGTCTTGTATTAGTGACGTACAGAAGAGGACTGGGCAACTTGCGTCCGTAAACAACCGGGGTATCGTGCTAAGGAAGATTGGGTGTCTTGCGCTCGAAGCCTTCGGTGGATATCTTATTGAGGAAAACGGGGTACCGTACCTCATAAGCTTCCCCCCTTAAAGACTTTGCTAGGGAAGACTCGGTACCTTATGCTAGAAGCTTTTGCAGTATTTTATCGAGAAGACTGAATATCTTGCATGGGAATCCATTCATACCCTACCGATGCCGGCTGGGAACCTTATCTTTGTACACTTCGTCCATAAATTGTGGAGATGGACGGAACTGATTTTCTTGGTGAATGGAATGACATATATTTTTGTCAATCTGGCAGCTGATTATTTGTATGGCAAGAATTGTCCGACTGTCCTTACTGAATTCATCGTGCATTTCGACTGACTTCTGGGTGTCGCAATGTTTTAATTTTGCCTTACGGCAGATTCAATCATTGTGCATAGCCCATACCTTTGACTTGAAATGCATGGTTGATCCAATTTTGTCCTCTTTCTGATTTAATCTTTGCTGCGATAAAGTGTATCTCTGACAAGTACTTGTTGCTGAAAGTCTGATCAAAATACAATTTGTATCCGGACGGATGTGTGCAATACAATGCTGTCGGCTGAAAACCTCATTGATTTTAACTGAATTTCTTGGTGTATATCTGTACTGCTTACGGCTTCTTCTGATCCGGTGTCGGTCGAGGAGTAATTTCCATAAGGGGGTAACACTGAGGATTCAAAACAAAGAAGCACGAGAAAACGATTCATTGCAATAAAGCACACAGCAAACAAGCTACAAAGTTGCTCCACACAAACACACACAAGCATGATACTACAGTGGATGCACAAGTGCTACACGAAGGACTACACCCTACGCTTGAGAAAACGCTCGCGAACTGACGAGGAAGCTAAGGGAGTAGCGAGTGGAACTGCTGATTCCGAAACTCTAGATGGACGAGGCGGAGGGGTTGGAGAAACTGGCGGAGACCGAGGTAAAGCAGCACCAAGCAATCTCTTGGCTTGAATGGTGTCTCGGACTAACTCAGAAATAAGAAGACACTCGGATTTCATGTAACGAGACATGGCAAGGATAGCCTGGCCATCTTGAGGGTTGATGGAGGGAAATTGGATTCTCCTAGGATTCTCGGCGATGGTGCGATAATATTGATAAGCACGGTTCTCTTGCACCATGCTCTCTTGATGACGAAGACCGGTGACTCCTGCCATTGCGGCAAGCTAAACGGCACGCTCAGGAGTAGCGCCGTAACCACCATGGAAACTGTAGGCGAGCTTACCGACAGGAATCGGAGCTGATAGATGAACATGAGCAACATATTCCCGAATTCTTCCTGCAGCAGAAAACTAGAATACTTGATAATGAGGTGGATCTCCGAGGGGATAAATACTACACCACATGTCGCCAATGAGGGCGGCAAAGCTGAGAGGTGCAGGAGTGGGACTGAATACAATAGGAACAGCACCGGGAGCTAAGGGAAGGGCACTGAACTCATGGAAGTTGACCGCCATCTACGCATGAAACAGGGGTTAACAGTAACCGAGATAAGACTATATGCAGCAAATAAATGCAACAACCAAATGCAGCAAGCAAGGGCAACAATCAGACCCTATACTCGCGTTTCTAATGTTCCAGCGGACTAGGACGCTCTACAGCCAGAACTGCTCTAATACAAAGCCTGTGGCACCCCGGCTCAGAGAAAACCGGAACGCCCCGTATTCCAGCCCAGAGATCGAGGTGAAGTCTTCTAGAATACGGCACTGCTTAGTATAGAACAAACCAACTCTCTATTACAACACGAATATGAATACAAGGGTTCCGATATTACAATGAATAACATCGGCACGGCGACACTACGCCAACCACGGTTGCTCTACACAAGCAGCATAACAACTCGAAGCAGCGAAACAACTACTGGCAGCGGAACAACGAATGGCGATGATGGACTCCAATCCGTAGGGACTCTGGCTGGAACGTTTATCCTAGCTCGCGAACACGGGAACAACACCAAACAAGCAAGCAATCCAGGCACGACCTGCAAACTGGCATGACACGCCAGGTCAGTACATTGAATGTACATGCAAGCTCACAATAACCGGAAGCATTCAAGACAAACAACAGCATGAGAATTACAGGTTAATCAGGAATTATCATGAGATTATCAGAAAAACATGGCATGAACAACATGAACATAATACTGCTACAACAATATGATCATGGTATGAACAACATGAACATAATACTGCTAGAACAATATGAGCATGACATGAACATATAAATCTGACGATACCAGCATGCAACATGATGACACTATATGCACCATTTATTCTGTTCGGGTTACCTCGTAACCAAATGGTGATCCTTCCGGCGATCCCAACCACGACAACACTTGGTCTCAAACAGTGATCCTTCCGGCGATCACAACCATGACCAATACCTGGCCTCAAACGGTCATCCTTCCGGTGATCACAACCAACTTATCTCCTCATCGAACCATGGTTGTTATAAAGCACATTATTATTATTATTGTTGTTGTTGTTGTTGTTGTTGACTCATAGTGTGACCAACTACGAACTGGGCCCTTATCCGAGGGCGCGGCTATCGATAGATTTAATATACACTCTACAGAGGTTAGTACACTGTACCCACACCACGAAACCCATGGCCTCGCACTCCCATTCGGGTGGACCAACGGCGTTCTGACAAAACTGATCTACTGCCATGACACTCTCCCAGCCACTCTGACTCACTCCCCACTGGGCTAGTCCTGGGTGGCCCCGTGTCTACCAAAGACACAACGACCACAGTCGTGGCCAAACATAAACGGTCCCAAACGGGGACCCGGATCCATAACAACAACAACGGGCGCACAAGGTTATGTCTGCTTACTGGGCCAGGGTACCGCACGCCCATAACCTTCCCTCGTTGGAGGCACCGGCGAGAGGCACGACAATAGACCCGTTAGGACCTTCCCATAAAGGTAAGCGTGGTTGCACTTGTCAGTTCGATATGGTGGCACCATGACTCAGCCAACAACTATTCAATTTCAATTTAATCCAGTTAAACTTGAATGCCAATATGCTGGGCCATGATAAAATAACATGATGCAATTACAATGCATGAGCATGATATCAGCATAATCATGAGGGTACCACATAACTATCCACCATATCAACAATGAATCATATCCAACTGAGCATGGCATACTGACTAGCATGAACATCACAAGTACATACTTCTCCAAAACATAGCATGACCACTAGCATCAACAATAAATATCATGCAGGAACATATCAACAATGCCATCATGCAAGCATGTGACCAACTGGATGCAATGGAACATGCATAACAACGGTACTCGGGACAGACGACAGTCATGCACCAAAGACCATTACCAACAACAACATGTACTACTAGCAAGCATAAGCATATGAAAGGAATACTAGCAACTAGCAGGGAATGACAACCAGTTGCATAACAACATAGCAAGAACATAAGCACTAACCAAGAATCATTACCGAAACAACGATAACCATATTTTAAACAAGCAAACATTTAATAAATATTCAAGTTGAAAACCATGGCTACTGCATGACTATCATGCAAGTGGGTATTGTGGCTTGCCTGGGGTGACGGAGACTCCGGGAAGAAGTGCGGTGAAGCTGCGGAACGAAACGTCGGGCAGTTCTTTCTCGGAGGGGGATGATTAGAGACAAGGGCAAAATGGTTATTTTCATTGTGAAACCACCTAGTGAAAATGTTACCAAAAGATAGAGATCGACGGTACGAAGAAGTGAGCGTTGGTTTCACCTCAATCGGAGTTACGGTTGCGGAGTTATGAGGTGTAGAAGATCAGGGATCAATCTGTGAAAGTTTTCATCACCAACAAGCCTTTGAGTGGATAAGGCAGAAAAAGATTTGAGGAAATACGCTTTCTGACTTAGAAAACGTACTTCAGGCCGAAGTAGAAACATAATACGCTTTCAGAGAGAAGAAAACGTACTCTGGGAAATACGCTTCCACTTGCCACGTGGGATGGAGGGGGTGTGCCACTACGCGTGGGGTCGGGGGACAGGCGGGGCCCAGCGGCAGGGGCGCTGGCCTCGTCTTCTTCCTCCTGCTCGGTCTCCCCGAGCGAGACACAGGAGCAGCGAGGCAGGGCGATGACCGACGATGGGGCGGGCTGCCCCGGCCGTCTCCCGCCCGGACGAGACCACCGGCGGTTGCGAGGCTGCGCGGCGCACCCGTCCAGAGGCAAAGGGGGCGTTGGGGAGGAGTGGAGGACGCGGGGACGGAGGAGAACCGAGAGGCAGGGGTGGCCGGTGGTGGTGATGGGCAGGGGTCTCCGGCGGCGGGGAGGCGAGGTGGAGGGCTTGGGGAGGCTCGCCGGAGAATGGTGGACCTTGTGGGCGTGTCAGGAGGGGGAGAGGAGGCTCGGGATGGCCGGATGGAGCGCTGGCCGAGAGGTGAGGCGGCGGCCAAGCTCCGGGAGGCGCGGACAGAGGCACTCCAGCATCGAACGAGTGGGGTGGGGAGGACCGCAGGAATGAGGGGAACGTGCGGGAGGTGGCTAGAGGAGGAGAGGTGGACTATGCCCGGCGGAATCAAGAAGAAACCGCGGCGGCCATGGCGGACAGAGGTGATCCGAGGCGAGGTGGGGGCACTCCGGTGGGCTAGAGAGGCGAGGGAGGAGTGAATGAGCTGCGGGAGAGCTCGGGTCATGCTTATATAGCCGAGGGGAAGGCTCTGGAGCTCACAAGCGAGCTTGAGCAGTGCTTTAATGGTGGACAGAGGCTGGGCATGGCACAGTCACTGTTCTAGCGGCGCATTGATGGCGAACCACGATGAAGAAGTGACGCAGGGCGATGCAGTCGAGCACGGTCGAGCTCCAAGACATGAATGGAGGTCGAGACGAGGAGGGAGGAGACGAGAACAGTGTCCGGAACAAGCCAGAGCACGCGTTCAGCCATGACGCAAGCGTGATCACCACGTACACTGGCGCAAGCAGCGCTCTTTGGCATGGACAACCATGTCCAGTGGACTTACCTTTGTGCCCTTAGACAAAATGAGGAAATAAATCGGTCCAGGGGCAAAGAAGAGATTTGCACTTGGCTCCAAAGTAAATCAGTAAGAAGGTGTTTGTAACTCTCTGTGGTTAAACCAGCTTGGTAACGCGGTAAAGAGTTTGTCTGGCGATGATCACACGCTAAGGTGATTTTGATCACCAAAAATCATACTAAGAGGAGGAGTTTAGATGAGGGTTGCTATAGAAAGTGCAAAACTGGCCAGAATTAGGGATTTGGATGATACACTCACATACTTGATTTATGTGATCTTAAATTTGTCATAGAGGGGTTATATGATGGTATGAAGCTTCTGTACAAGTTTCATGCCATTTAGAAATACCAAAGTGGCACTTTCTTCACAAAGCTTGATTCTGGACAGAAACTTGGAAAACTTGCACAGGGCAATTGGATTAACACATTGAGCTAAAACTTGGTGTAAAGAGTTGATATAGGTAGAGTCATGTCCTGGTAAAGTTTCAGCTCAATTGAATCAATATAAAATATAGTTGCTTCACAAACTGAAAATCTGACCAGAAACTAAGATTTTGAGCTGGGCTCACATAGATGAGTTGCATGAGGTCATATTTGGTGGATAGTCATTATGTGATCATATTAAGTACCTTGCTAAATTTCAACTCATTCGGATATGCCTAGCTTGTACTTCCTTCACAATCACTTCCCTCGGACAGGAACTTTGAAAAATTGCTTAGGAATATTTACTAGGAAAATTGAGTTGAATTTTGGCACAGGTCAATTATTTGGAAATGAAAATATGTCCAAGAAGTTTGGGTTCAAATGGGCAAAGATAAATAGCACTTGCTTCACAATGTGCCATTTAGGACAGAATAGGAAACGAATTTATTGTGCATGATGGGAAACATGGCCAATGATATATTTTGCCATATTTGAGGGAGATATTACCCAAAAAAATTATGAGAATTATTTGGGAATTTTAGGAGTGACAGAAATATAGGTTGCTTCACAACCTAGGGTTTTAAGGGTTATTCCTTTATCAGAAAAGGAATATTCCCAACAAAAGAATTTTGGGTTAGGTCAAGGATGGAAATGACATGATCTTGGGACGATGAAGAGGGTGACAAGCCACTATAAAACCTAGGAACACATGATCTTCCCAAGTTTCAGAACCACATGCCACGGAAAAGCAAAACAAAACAGTAAATCCAAGAAAATCAAAGGAAAAAGAAAAGGGCAAGAATCCAGGCTATTACATATGCCAACTCAACAAACACCATCGGAGACACCTGTAGAGCATCTTTATAATCACCCAGTTACGTTGTGACGTTTGATAGCACACAAGGTGTTCCTCCGGTGCTCGGGAGTTGCATAATCTCATAGTGTGAGGAACATGTATAAGTCATGAAGAAAGCAGTACCAATAAAACTGAACAATCATTATGCTAAGCTAACGAATGGGTCTTGTCCATCACATCATTCTCTAATGATGTGATCCCGTTCATCAAATGACAACACATGTCCATGGCCAGGAAACTTAACCATCTTTGATTAACGAGCTAGTCAAGTAGAGGCATACTAGGGACACTCTGTTTGTCTATGTATTCACACATGTACTAAGTTTCTGGTTAATACAATTCTAGCATGAATAATAAAAATTTATCCTGATATAAGGAAATATAAATAACAACTTTATTATTGCCTCTAGGGCATATTTCCTTCAGTCTCCCACTTGCACTAGAGTCAATAATCTAGTTCACATCGTCATGTGATTTAACACCAATAGTTCACATCTTTATGTGATTAGTTCACATCTCCATGTGACTAACACCCAAAGGATTTACTAGATTTAATAATCTAGTTCACATCGCTATGTGATTAACACCCAAAGAGTGATCATGTTTTGCTTGTGAGAGAAATTTAGTCAACGGGTCTGCCACATTCAGAGCCGTATGCATTTTGCAAATTTCCTATGTCTACAATGCTTTGCACGGAGCTACTCTAGCTAATTGCTCCCACTTTCAATATGTATCTAGATCGAGACTTAGAGTCATCCAGATCGGTGTCAAAGCTTGCATCGACGTAACTCTTTATGACGAACTCTTTGTCACCTCCATAACCAAGAAACATTTCCTTATTCCACTAAGGATATTTTTGACCCCTGTCCAGTGAACCACTCCTGGATCACTATTGTACCCTCTTGACAAACTTATGGTGAGGTACACAATAGGTCTGGTACACAGCATAGCATAATTTGTAGAACCTATGACTGAGGCATAGGGAATGACTTTTCATTCTCTTTCTATTTTCTGCCATGGTCGGGTTTTGAGTCTTTACTCAACTTCACACTTTGCAACATAGGCAATAACTCCTTCTTTGATTGTTCCATTTTGAACTACTTCAAAATCTTGTCAAGGTATGTACTCATTGAAAATATATCAAGCGTCTTGATCTATCTCTATAGATCTTGATGCTCAATATGTAAGTAGCTTCACCGAGGTCTTTCTTTGAAAAACTCCTTCCAAACACTCCTTTATGCTTTCCAGAAAATTCTACATTATTTCTGATCAACAATATGTCATTCACATATACTTATCAGAAATTTTGGAGTGCTCCCACTCACTTTCTTGTAAATACAGGCTTCACCGCAAGTCTGTATAAAACCATATGCATTGATCACTTTATCAAAGCATATATTCCAACCCCGAGATGCTTGCACCAGTCCATAGATGGATCACTGGAGCTTGCTCACTTTGTTAGCACCTTTAGGATCGACAAAACCTTCTGGTTGCATCATATACAACTCTTCTTTAAGAAATCCATTAAGGAATGCAGTTTTGACATCCACTTGCTAGATTTCATAAAATGCGGCAACTGCTAACATGATTCGAACAGACTTTTAAGCATCGATACGAGTGATAAAATCTCATCGTAGTCAACACCTTGAACTTGTCGAAAACATTTTTGCAACAATTCGAGCTTTGTAGATAGTAACACTATTATCAGCGTCCGTCTTCCTCTTGAAGATCCATTTATTCTCAATGACTCACTGATCATTGGGCAAGTCAATCAAAGTCCATACTTTGTTCTCATACATGGATCCCATCTCAGATTTCATGGCCTCAAGCCATTTTGTGGAATCTGGACTCATCATCGCTTCCTCATAGTTCGTAGGTTCGTCATGGTCTAGTAACATGACTTCCAGAACAGGATTACTGTACCACTCTGGTGCAGACCGTACTCTGGTTGACCTACAAGGTTCGGTAGTAACTTGATCTGAAGTTTCATGATCATCATCATTAGCTTCCTCACTAATTGGCGTAGGAATCACTGGAACTGATTTCTGTGATTAACTACTTTACAATTTGGGAGAAGGTACAATTACCTCATCAAGTTCTACTTTCCTCCCACTCACTTCTTTCGAGAGAAACTCCTTCTCTAGAAAGGATCCATTCTTAGCAACAAAATATCTTGCCTTCAGATCTGTGATAGAAGGTGTACCCAACGATTTCTTTTGGGTATCCTATGAAGACGCACTACTCCGATTTGGGTTCAAGCTTATCAGTTTGAAACTTTTTCACATAAGCATCGCAACCCCAAACTTTAAGAAACGACATCTTTGGTTTCTTGCCAAACCATAGTTCATATGGTGTCATCTCAACGGATTTAGATGGTGCCCTATTTAATGTGAATGCTGCTGTCTCTAATGCATAACCCCAAAACGATAGTGGTAAATCGGTAAGAGACATCATAGATTGCACCATATCCAATAAAGTACAATTACAATGTTCGAACACACCATTATGCTGTGGTGTTCCAGGTGGCGTGAGTTGCAATACTATTCCACATTGTTTCAAATGAAGACCAAACTCGTAACTCAAATATTTGACTCCGCGATCAAATCGTAGAAACTTTATTTTCTTGTTACGATGATTTTCCACTTCACTCTGAAATTCTTTGAGCTTTTCAAATGTTTCAGACTTATGTTTCATTAAGTAGATACACCCATATCTGCTCAAATCATCTGTGAAGGTCAGAAAATAACGATACCCACCGCGAGCCTCAACACTTATCGGATCGCATACATCAGTATATATTATTTCCAATAAGTCAGTTGCTCGCTCCATTGTTCCGGAAAATGGAGTCTTAGTCATCTTGTCCATGAGGCATGGTTCACAAGCATCAAGTGATTCCAAAAGTCCATCAGCATGGAGTTTCTTCATGCACTTTACACCAATATGACCTAAACGGCAGTGCCACATATAAGTTTCACTATCATTATTAACTGTGCATCTTTTTGGCTTCAATATTACGAATATGTGTATTACTACGATCGAGATTCAATAAACCATCTATATTAAGTGTATGACCATAGAAGGTTTTATTCATGTAAATAGAACAACAATTATTCTTTGACTTAAATGAATAACTGTATTGCAATAAACATGATGCAATCATATTTATGCTTAACGCAAACACCAAATAACATTTATTTCAGGTTCAACACTAATCCCAAAGGTAAAGGGAGTGTGCGATGGTGATCTTATCAACCTTGGAATCACTTCCAACTCTCATCATAGCCTCGCCCTTAACTAGTCTCTGTTTATTTTGCAACTCCCGTTTCGAGTTACTACTCTTAGCAAGTAAACCAGTATAAAACACTGATGGGTTGCTACAAACACTAGTAAAGTACACATCAATAACATGTATATCAAATATACCTTTGTTCACTTTGTCATCCTTCTTATCCGCCAAGTATCTAAGGTAGTTCCACTTCCAGTGACCATTTCCTTTGTAGTAGAAGCACTCAGTTTCAGGCTTGGGTCTATCTTTGGGCTTCTTCATGGGAGTGGCAACTTGCTTCTTGAAGTTCCCTTTCTTTCCCTTGCCCTTTTACTTGAAACTAGTGGTTTTGTCAACCATCAACATTTGATGCTTTTCTTGATTTCTACCTTCGTCGATTTCAGCATCACGAAGAGCTCGAGAATCGTTTTCGTCATCCCTTGCATATTATAGTTCATCACTAAGTTCTAGTAACTTGCTGATAGTGACTAGAGAACTTTATCAATTACTATCTTACCTGGAAGATTAACTCCCACTTGATTCAAGCAATTGTAGTACCCATACAATCTGAGCACATACTCACTGGTTGAGCTATTCTCCTCCATCTTGTAGGCAACGTACTATCAAAGGTCCCATACCTCTCGACACGGGCATGAGTATGAAATACCAATTTCAACTCTTAGAACATCTTATATGTTCCGTGACATTCAAAACATTTTTGAAGTCCCGGTTCTAAGCCATAAAGCATGGTGCACTAAACTATTATGTAGTCATCATACCGAGCTTTGTCAAACGTTCATAACGTGTGCATCTGCTCCTGCAATAGGTCTGTCACCTAGCGGTGCATCAAGGTGTCAGGCCCCCGATTCTAAGTCACATCAATCTAGCCTGTAACACCTCATATCACTTTGCGGCCTCACTCACGGTATCCCCACGGGTGTCGCCTTACCATGGCCCGGGACTGTTTGTGTCTTTTAGCTCACGTATATGATAGTGTCGCTAGCATCCATATGACAGAGAACCTGGGCCGACATGACTAGTCGTGAACACAAAGTGGCACTAACTGATGTGGACAGGCATACATGAATCAACATCGAGCATGTCGGTCAGCAGCGTGCGAATCCAGGCTATAGTACTGGGCTAACAGGACTCCGGTGAACCGGGCTATAGCAGGCTAGGCAGGACACCGGATGTCACCGCATGACATTTCCCTGAAGGGACAGACACAGGGACGAAGTGAATCACATGTCGGCCAGTCAAGTGTTCCGGAGCAGTAGTGCTGGGCTAGCAGGACTCTGGTGAACCGGGCTGTAGCGGACTACTATGGCTCATGGAAGCACAAGACTACATTTCCCCATAAGAGAGGCTACCAAGGATGAACAACTAGGTTGTCGGATCCCACACATACCAAGCAATTCAATCATACACACAATATGCTCGATATGTGTAAATACAACATGGCATCACAACATAGCTCTACGACTCAAGTATTTATTCAATAGGCTCCGAGGAGCGAGATATTACAAACATGGGTCTCATAACCCAACATACAGAGCATACAAGCAACAAGCACATGCGGAAGCTTAACTTGTCTGAGTACAGACAACTACAAATGAAGAAGGCTCAGAAGCCTGACTATCTACAAGACCCTCCCAAGGGTACAAGATCGTAGCTGAGGTAACAAGCTAAACGTTGAAGTCCACGTGGAACTACTAGCGAGACTGAAGTCTCTCTGCAAAAACATAAATTAAGCAAACGTGAGTACAAATGTACCCAACAAGACTTACATCAGAACTAGCTACATATGCATCGGTATCAACAAAGGAGTGGTGGAGTTTGACTTCAGCAAGCCAGCTTTGACTCAGTGGCTAACCTGAACTATGACTGCAAGTAACTCTTTTGATGTGGCGCACACAAGCCCACAAATTCACCATACCAATACACCACTATGGATCCGCTCCCGTCTCCCTGCGAGAACGCCATCCATACCACTCACACTTATCTTGCGCATTTTAGAGTATCCACTTTCACTTGTCTATGAACAATGCAAGGGGTCCAAGTTTCCATATCCAAGGAATCCGGCTATTCGAATAGATAATGATAACCCTGCAGGGGTGTACTTCTTCACACACGCTCTCGCCACTTACCACCATGTACACGTCGTGTATCTCGGCAACCTTCAAGCGGAAGCCTGGTGAGGGAGTCGGCCACGACCTGACTAACCACACAAGTCTCTAGTCCAGGTTTATCGCCTATTCGGGTTCCATCCGCAAGGAGATCCGGTCAGGGTGTCGCTCACGGCCCCAAACGATGTGAGCAGGGTTCCCAAGCCCACCATCCGGGTGCCACTTGGTACACCGTGCCACTGTGCCTAGTGTGTCCCAAGCCCACCTGTACTGGGTGCCACCTGGTAGACTACTAACACTACCTACAAACACCAGAAACTAGTTGCACCTCCTGGACAGAGATCAGGTTGATTAATAAGTCGAGAGATCTTGGAGCGCCCGGAGCCCAATGTGTGGTAGTAACTGTTCATGGATCACAAACACAGAACTCAGTTCCTGAGGACGGCTGCAATGAGACAACCCACCATGTACTCCTACATGGCCTCTCACTGCTACCTTTACCAAATCATGTTCACACACTTAGCTCTCAACGGTAGGACATGTTCACCACGTTCCAATTCATCCCCGATGAATAGGACCTGACTCAACTCTAAGCAGTAGCATGCATGACAAACAAGCATGAATGAGTAGGCACATCAGGGCTCAAACAACTCCTACTCATGCTAGTGGGTTTCATCTATTTACTGTGGCAATGACAGGTCATGCAGGGGAAAGGGGTTCAGCTACCGCAACATGTAACAGTTGAATCGTTGTTGTCCTAATGCGTAAAAGAGAGCAGGAGCGAGAGAGTGGGATTGTATCGGAATGAACAAGGGGGTTTTGCTTGCATGGCACTTCTGAAGTTAGCATTGGGTCTTCATCAGTGTCAACGATCAAATCATCGGAACGTCATATACTAAGAGGGGACAAACACCGGCAATAGAGGAAAACACAATCAATGCACTGCAACAATATGATGCATGAATGTGACATGGCAATATGCTGTGAATTGAGCTAATGCAGCTAGCAACAAGTGCAAGGGAGTCCATTTGAACCAAAGGTTCAAATGCAAACTCTAGTTTGAGCATTTAAAATTCCATTTGAATGTTTTCACTTATAGAACAGGTATAAGTTGGTTTTTCATGCATGAAAGTACCATAAATGGATAGATTGGATTTTTCTGATAATTTTTCATATATAAATTATTTCATTTGGAGTTACGGTTGATTTTCTATGATTTTTAAAAGTTTATAGCATTTTCTGGAATTCATAAATCATTTATGATTTATTTAAAACTCCAGAAAACAATTACTGCATCAGCATTACATCTGGGCGACATCAGCAGGGTCAACAGGGCTGCCCCGGGTCAAACCTGACATGTGGGGTCCACATGTCAGTGACACTGGGCTGGTTAGTGTCGCTGACAGGTGGGCTAGGTCAGCATGGTCAACTCTGGCTTGTGGGTCCCGCTGGGTTTTAAACTAACCTAAACTAAGACAAAACTGAGGTTAATTACGGCCTGGGCCCATGTGTCAGTGAGTTAGGGGGTTAATCAGCAGGGTCGTTAGTGGCTAATGACAGGCCACGTCATCTCACCGGAGTTCAATGCCGGCGAGCACACAGACGCGGCGGCGATGATCGGGACGGCTGCTCCAGCGACCAAATCAATGGTCGAGCCCACCTACTCGGAGCTGGGGCTCGTGCGCATCCAACTGTGGCAGGGGAAGGGCGCAAGGTGACCGGAGTTGGGCACGGCATCGACCTCGGCGGCGGCCGGAGCTACGACGTCGAGCGGAATGGGGCTGCGGAGCATGACAGGAGGAGCTGGGGGATGTATTTGGCTCCTGGGAGCTCGGTGAGCACGGCGACACACTCAAAGGCGGGCGGAGGCGGCTGTGGCCACGGCAACGAAATGGCACGGCGGCGGCGAGCTTCGGCCATGGCGGGGATCGGCGTTAGAGGACACGCTAGAGGAAGGGGGCATGGGGGATTGGAGAGGAGCTCACAGAGGACTCGCAGAGCAGGTCAGTGGGTTCGGGGGGCGGCTTGGAGACGGTGAATCGGAGCCGGCGATCTTCGGTGCCCGTCGGTGAAGACGACGACGTTGGCGTCACTGCAGGGCTCCCGGCGTCGCGTGGCTCGGCGATGAGGAAGAGGGCGGCGCGTAGGATCCGTTGGGCGGCACGGAGATGGGTAGGGTGGCCGGTGGACATGCGGACGGCGGACGGCGGCGACGAGCTCCGCTCGGGCGCGTGTGGAGAGAGAGCAGAGGAGGGGGAGGAGCGTGGGGAGAGTGAGAGGGTCCGGGGGGTTGCGTGGCGTCGCAAAAGGCGTCCAGGGGGAGGAGGGGCTAGGGAAGCAGGAGGTGGCCAGGGCAGCTCGGCGCTCGCCACGCACCTGTTTGTCCTCCTAGCAGAGGAGGAAGAAGACACGCGAGCCCTTGGTGGGCTGGGCCAACAGTGCCAGGCCAGGTGGCTGCACGGTTGTTGGGCCGCAGGTAACACAGGTAGTCTCTCTCTCTCTCTCTTATTCTGTTTTTCTATTTTCTGCTGTTGTTTTTGATTTAGTAAAAATACTAAACCACTTGGTAAAATCCTGAAAATAATTTTAGGTACCTTTGAAATATTTCCCAATAGCCCTCAAGTACTTTCAGGATTTTTTGGACAATTAAAAATATTAATAAGATTTAAATGTCCAAATTCAAATACTTATGGATTAATTCAAAAATCCAAAGTGTCCTAGAAAAATGTGCACCATTTTTGGCAGAGGTTCTAGACCAATCCAAAGATGATGAACATTTTTTGGAAGGCATTTTGGGTTCATTGAAAATATTTTTATTTGAACCTAGTTGAATTCTTTCTGATGCTAGGGTTTGGTCAATCCCCATTTCAACTTAAATAGAATTTAAACATGATGCAACAAGATGCAAAACGCCAGGCAGTACCAGCATCTAGGGATGTGACAACTCACCCCCACTAAGCAAGAATCTCGTCCCGAGATTCAGGATGTGAGGTAAGAAGTCAGAGGGGTCACGAGCTAACACGATCTTCATGACCCAATAGCCCTTCTAGGAGATGTTGATCCACTACATCATATTGATTATGACATCCTTTCCTTCGAGAACTTCATCCAACATGGCGACAAGAGAGCAAGACAACCTCACAAGAATGGATCATCGATCTTAATGAACACAAGATCAACTCATGGAATGAGACGTAGAAACATCCCTTGAGCTGAGACGTAAAACACACATCAAAGATGATGGATGAGAAACATATGACAAAGGTTCAAATTGGTAGGCAACAATTCGGCGCTTAAATAGATGGTGAGGGGGTTTCAAAGTAGCGAGGAGTTAAGTTGCCCATGATACCATAACAGGACACCTCGGGGAAGGTGACTCGTAGAATTATTCCCTTAAGTGGCAAAAAGAATTACTTTTGATACAGAGATCATTGAAACTCTCTATACCAGCCTAAGGAAAATCACAATTGATCGTTTGAATGAATTCGAAAGAATGGCATACTTATTTTGGAGAGGAAACTAGAGTTATAGGACAACTCGGCAATGGAAGGCACATTCCAATTGATACTGAGGATATAACCCAATGACTGAGCGTGCTCTCAAGAACTTGAGCATTTCCATATTCATCAAGGTTTTACCAACATCCGTGTGGAGGATCCTGGCAACACATCATACTACCATGATAAACGGTGATGGAGGATGCAGATGCAAGGAGGACATCACTTTCTCAGATTTTTCCTTAGCAATGCCAAAGAAGCAAATCTGGATGATCGACCAAGAGACATTTAGCACTCCGCTTCTAATGTTCTCCTTGATGTACTAGGTACCACGGTCAATGCTTAAAAGCATCAACATGGCCATCAAGTAAAGGTCGGACTTTGGGAGCACAAAAATCCATAAGGAACAACTTGTGGAATAAGTCATACCAAATCCTCATGGAGAAGATGGTCGACTTGCTCATTCAAGATACTACAATAATAGATCTTCCGGCTAGGTGTGTCGGCCAGAACATCAACCTCGTCGGGACCTACATCATAGATCTTGGAAATGTTCCCGCCATCATATATGCCTGAGATTCAGATCTGGCTGGTAACAGAATTTTTCAGACAACATGTCTAGAAAAGAAAATGAAAGTTTGCAACACAAATCGATGAGATGACATTGCGAGATTCTCGGGAAATGAACTATGGTAGCATGCTCCAAAACATGAGATGGTTCTGCTAAACACATGTGAACACGTTGTCCCAGACAAGCATGACCATGTAGTAGTCTTATAGTGAAACACTACCGAGTTCAGGTTGGGAACCATCATCGAGGATAACGAAGTCCTAACATAAGTCATGATCCTTAAGAAGGAACTTCTTCTCCTTGAACAAATCAATGAGTGGCTTCGTGTGCTAGGGATACATACAGAATGAAGATGATCAGTCTATCAAACCATAGAATACTTCGCACATGCATGACTAACTTGGGATGATTCCAGAGGAAGCAAAACAAACTTTCTCAAATTCATGGCGGCAACTTGCACGTAATGCACGTGAACTTGGAGAAAGTCACTTTTTACACCGAACATATGCTTCATGAACTAGCATGAAGAAATGCTTTCAAAGTTTTCCAACACTAGCTTAATGTTCAACATGAATCATGGACAAGATGAAAATATTGCCGATGGGCTCAACAATAGGTCATCCAATTTTCCATGAAGATGGAATTCCACAACTATGTGAACAAGGCGATAGCATTGGTCAAACCCAAAGAATATAATGGTGTATGCTCGAGGGATCAACCACGAGTAAGACAACATTATGAGCATCGTTGGTTCTGATTTGATTTGATGATAGCCCATACTCAAATCAAAGTTTTGATACGACAATAGGTCCAACAACTGATCACAGGGACCAATCGATGAAGATATCATCTATCTTCAACACACACAAATATATCCCTTGGGATGAACTAAGCTGGCAAGATTTTATCTTCCAACTCTCCAAGTTGTTATTTAGCTTAACCAACTAGCTCAGGGGTATCCAACACGGATTCTTGGAGAAAGAGTGGTTTATTGGTAAACCAACTTGATCACGAACTCACCATGTCGGTTAGGGGATGACCTGGTGATACTTCCGTGAAGATATCCGGAAAATCACGAACCACCGATATGACTCTAAGCTCGAGAACAATCTTGCTTTTCAGGGCAAGACGATATGATCGAAAGAGTGAGGGATTGACACAATCCCAACTCATGGATCGAAGAGTGCACTAGAAATAAGGACTAGGTAGCACGATCATCCGTAGAGTGTTGATTTAATGAGAATATTGTCCATTTACTACAAAGCAACGAGTTGCTCGGAGTATTGATTTCACACATCACAATTCACTTGTCGGCATTTCGGTTACAACAACACGGGACCGAGGAATGAATAATGATGGCGATAAGTATCACTGCGTCAAGAATTCATAAGAGGTGGTGCAATTCTCATGACATTCTTGACATAAAGATGGTAACACTCCAAGGTAGAACAGAGCAAAAGCTGGATTGGCATTTTGATCTGTGAAATACAACTACTTTGACCAGTCCAAGAAATGGATGAGGTGCTGGAGTTTGTTTTCTCCTAGTCATTCCGGAATAGAATGGCTTGTCGGACCACATAATAGACATCGATAACACGAAAGCACAACTACTCCTGACTACAAATTGACAGACGGAGGTCAGAAAACAACTAATGAGGGACAACTCAAGGAACATATGATTTTCTGAGTTATGGATGCATAGATTGGTATGTTGAACAAGTTCAACATATTTCTTCTAGATAACCCATGCGGAAGAAAAGGGACTAGCAGATTCACAATATGAATGGAGAACTTCTCAAGAGTACTCTGATTGTGATCCTTTGGTTCAAATAACCTCTGCCATGATGGTTCATGGTATTGGAGGAATGAGATACCACGAACCTCGAATACTATCACAAAGCTTACTAATATCCTAAAGGCACGAGCAACACTATCAACACGAGGTAAGTAGAGTGAATCTTGGGTCAAGAACCTAGGAGTAGAATACCTACTACTAAATGGCATCACAGGATGCTATCGAGAATGGTGACCAGAATCATCACACTGGGAACACAAAACATGGCTAGATTACTAAGAGACTCCCTAAAACACCTAGGGTAATAATAACTCCAACATATATGTCGAGGAAATGGAGTACCTCAACTCAACAATTAGTGTGATTAATCCGGCCCAAAAGGATCACCGGGAATGAGAAGAAGGGATTTGCAAGTGCATCAGACTATTTAGAAACCTGGGATGACTCGGACAGCATAACGGCTGTAAATGCTCAAAAAGATTTGAGACATCCTGCAAAATGGTGGCATAACCACTCAACAACATCGTATCAAGGTTCCGGTTCAACTGACAACATACTAAAAGTAGTAGAAACTGAACTGAGGCTTGAATCAACAATCCTAGGCAACTACGGTTTAGTAACATGTCAACGGGGAGGAGGGGCCAGGGAAGCACGAGCTGGCCAGGGCAGCGTCGGTGCTCACCACACACCTGTTTGCCCTCCTGGCAGAGGAGGAAGAAGACATGCGAGCCCCTAGTGGGCTGGGCCAGCGGTGCCAGGCCAGGTGGTTGCACGGTTGTTGGGCCACAGGTAACACATGTAATCTCTCTCTCTCTCTCTCTCTCTCTCTCTCTCTCTCTTATTCTGTTTTTCTATTTTCTGCTATTGTTTTTGATTTAGTAAAAATACTAAACCACTTGGTAAAATCCTGAAAATAATTTTAGGCACCTTTGAAATATTTCCCAACAGCCCTCAAGTACTTTCAGGATTTTTTGGACAATTAAAAATATTTATAAGATTTAAATGTCCAAATTCAAATACTTATGGATTAATTCAAAAATCCAAAGTGTCCTAGAAAAATGTGCACCATTTTTGGCAGAGGTTCTAGACCAATCCAAAGATGATGAACATTTTTGGGAAGGCATTTTGGGTTCATTGAAAATATTTTTATTTGAACCTAGTTGAATTCTTTTTGATGCTAGGGTTTGGTCAATCCCCATTTCAACTTAAATAGAATTTAAACATGATGCAACAAGATGCAAAACACCAGGCAGTACCAGCAGCTAGGTATGTGACACAAGGACATAATTCTTTTGTGTAGCAATAAGGATAATCCTCAGATCACGGACCAAGTCCGCATCATTGCTACTATCATCTTTCAACTTCTTTTTCTCTACGAACATATCAAAATTAAACGGGAAGCTACATCGCAAGCTATTGATCTACAACATAGATATGTAATTACTATCAGGACTAAGTTCATGATAAATTAAAGTTCAATTAATCATATTACTTAAGAACTCCCACTTAGATAGACATCACTCTAATCATCTAAGTGATCACATGATCCATATCAACTAGACCATGTCCGATCATCACGTGAGATGGAGTAGTTTTCAATGGTGAACATCTCTTTGGTCTCTAGTGTTCCGAGGCCATATCTACATATGCTAGGCTCGTCAAGTTTAACCCGAGTATTCTGCATGTGCAAAACTGGCTTGCACCCGTTGTATGTGAACGTAGAGCTTATCACACCCGATCATCACGTGGTGTCTCAGCACGAAGAACTGTCGCAATGGTGCATACTCAGGGAGAACACTTATACCTTGAAATTTAGTGAGGGATCATCTTATAATGCTACTGACGTACTAAGAAAAATAAGATGCATAAAAGATAAACATCACATGCAATCAAAATATGTGACATGATATGGCCATCATCATCTTGTGCCTTTGATCTCCATCTCCAAAGTACCGTCATGATCTCCATCGTCACCGGCATGACACCATGATCTCCATCATCTTGATCTTTATCAATGTGTCATCACATGGTCATCTCGCCAACTATTTCTTTTGCAACTATTGCTATCACATAGCGATAAAGTAAAGCAATTACATGGCGCTTGCATCTTATGCAATAATGAGACAACTATAAGGCTCCTGCCAGTTGCCGATAACTTCAACAAAACATGATCATCTCATACAACAATTTATATTTCATCACGTCTTGACCATATCACATCACAACAGGCCCTGCAAAAATAAGTTAGACATCGTCTACTTTGTTGTTGCAAGTTTTACGTGGCTGCTATGGGCTGAGCAAGAACCATTCTTACCTACACATCAAAAACCAGAACGCGGTATAGTGATTGGTTTTTTGATGTTCAGAAAGAACCCTATTCATTGAATCCGATTCAACTAAAGTTGGAGATACTAACACCCACCAGCCACCCATGTGCGAAGCACGTTGGTAGAACCAGTCTCGCGTGAGCGTACGCGTAATGTCGGTCTGAGCCACTTCATCCAACAATACCGTTGAATCAAGAATCAACTAGTGACGGTAAGCAATATGTATATACCACACCCACAACTCCTTTGTGTTCTACTCATGCATACAACATCTACGCATAAACCTGGCTCTGATATCACTGTTGGGGAATGTAGTAATTTCAAAAAAAATCCTACGCACATGCAAGATCATGGTGATGCATAGCAACGAGAGGGGAGAGTGTAGTCCACGTACCCTCGTAGACCGTAAGCGAAAGCGTTATGACAACGCGGTTGATGTAATCGTACATCTTCACGATCCGACCGATCCTAGTACCAAAAGTACGGCACCTCCGCGATCTGCACACGTTCAGCTCGGTGACGTCCCATGAACTCTCGATCCAGTTGAGTGTCGAGGGAGAGCTTCGTCAGCACGAGGGCGTGATGACAGTGATGATGATGCTACCGTCGCAGGGCTTCGCCTAAGCACTACGATGATATGACCGAGGTGGATTATGGTGGAGGGGGCACCGCACACAGCTAAGGGATCAATGATCAACTTGTGTGTCTATGGGGTGCCCCCTGACCACATATATAAAGGATGGAGGGAGGAGGAGGCCGACCCTCATAGGGCGCGCCCAAAGTGTGGAGTCCTACTAAGACTCCCTAGTCCTAGTAGAATTCCACCTCCCACATGGAATAGGAAAAAGGGAAGGGAGAAGGAGAAGGAATGAAGGGGGCGCCCCCTTTCCCTAGTCCAATTCGAACCAGTCCATGGGGAAGGGGCGCGTCCATCCTTGAGGACTTTCTCTCCTTTCCCGTATGGCCCATTAAGGCCCAATATGAATTCCCGTAACTCTTTGGTCCTCCAAAAAATACCCGAATCACTCGGAACCTTTCCGATGTCCGAATATAGCCTTCCAATATATCAATCTTTACATCTCGACCATTTCGAGACTCCTCGTCATGTCCCCGATCTCATCCGGGACTTCGAGCAAACTTCGTTCATCAAATCACATAACTCATAATACAAATCATCACAGAACGTTAAGCGTGCGGACCCTACGGGTTCGAGAACTATGTAGACTTGACCGAGACACATCTCCGGTCAATAACCAATAGCGGAACCTAGATGCTCATATTGGCTCCTACATATTCTACGAAGATCTTTATGGGTCAAACCGCATAACAACATACGTTGTTCTCTTTGTCATCGGTATGTTACTTGCCCGAGATTCGATCGTCGGTATCCTCATACCGGCAAGTCTCTTTACTCGTTCCGTAATGCATCATCCCGCAACTAACTCATTAGTCACAATGCTTGCAAGGCTTATAGTGATGTGCATTACCGAGAGGGCCCAGAAATACCTCTCCAATACACGGAGTGACAAATCCTAATCTTGATCTATGACACCTCAACAAACACCATCGAAGACACCTGTAGAGCATATTTATAATCACCCAATTACGTTGTGACGTTTGATAGCACACAAGGTGTTCCTCCGGTATTCGGGAGTTGCATAATCTCATAGTCATAGGAACATGTATAAGTCACGAAGAAAGCAATAGCAATAAACTAAACGATCATTATGCTAAGCTAATGGATGGGTCTTGTCCATCACATCATTCTCTACTAATGTGATCCCGTTCATAAAATGACAACACATGTCCACGGCTAGGAAACTTAACCATCTTTGATTAATGAGCTAGTCAAGTAGAGGCATACTAGGGACACTTTGTTTGTCTATGTATTCACACACGTACTAAGTTTTCGGTTAATACAATTCTAGCATGAATAATAAACATTTATCATGATATAAGGAAATATAAATAACAACTTTATTATTGCCTCTAGGACATATTTCCTTCAGGTGTCTCCCTCGTCGGCGCCCTCGTCACGATAGACGCACGTCTCCTCGGAGCTACCCTCCGGGTCGCCCAGAAGAAGGCCATAGTCGTCAGCAGGCACGACTCCGCCATCTTCCGCCCGCTCCGGTTGGAGCTCGTTGTGGAAGGCGAACCCAGCGATGTAGCTGGCTCATGCGGCAATCCGGCCGGCCTCCGCCTGCAGCTGGCTCTCTGAGCCGGCTCGCTAGCCCATCAACGCGTCCAGTGATAGATCCAGATGCTAAGACATCGCGAACCTGAGCGCCATCTCGGTGCCAACATGAGCGGCGGAAACGCACCAGTCATGAAGCCGATCCGGCCCCGCCTCCAACCACCATGCCAGCCGCGTGAAGCTGCTCGGCGTAACGGAACTTGGCCAGAGGACCGCCGTCATCGCCGCGCCGGCCTGAGAGAGCCGCCCCATTTGGTCGCCCAAGAATCACAGACGAGCCTCAGCAACGGTCACGATCTCCGGGAAGGTCCAGGCCACCCGCGGATCGGTCTTGGAGCCGACAACCCCTTTCGGGTCACGCTGAAAGTAGACGGTCTCCTCCACTAGCTCGCGCATCTCTGGGAAGGCCCCTGTTAAGAAAAATAGCAAGTCAAAAAAAATTACCAAGGACAAGAAGCCGGGGTCCCAGCCCGCCAGAATCCAAGAAAAGCACTTACTGAAGAAGGACTCGTCCAGGTGCTGCGCTTCGAGCAACGTACCATGCCGCTCTAGGGCAAGGGTGCGGTCGCACTCCTGCAGCGACTTCTCTAGCTCGGCGACCTTGGCAAGAGTCGCCTTCAGCTCGACATCCTCAGCCTCGGTCGTCTTCTCGGCCTCCTCGCAGCGACGGGTTTCCCCCTGCCGGGTCTCCTCCGTCGTGGCCACTAGCGCCTTCAGGCGCTCCACCTCCGCTAGGAGCTAGCCCTTGTCGTTGGCCAGCTTGCCGCGTTGCTAGTCCGCCTCGGCAAGGGCCCGCTGTGCCTCCACAACCTTGGCGGCTTCTGCCTTTAGTCACTCCACCTCGGCCTCAAGGCGGCCCTTGTAGCCCTCTAGCTGCTCCCGCAGCCGACTGGCTTCATCGAGCGCCTGCCGAGCTCCCGTCGCCGCCGCCCTCACTACCTCGGCCCCAAGCCGGCCGGTGTTGGCGACAAGCCGGTCGTAATGAAGGCCGGCTCGAATCAGCCAAGTCCTCCAAGACAGCACCTCGGCTGTAGAAAAAGAGTCAGAAACGAAGACAACAATATAAGATTCGACCCAACTGCTACACAGTTGGCCCGAATCTCAGGGGCTTCACCCAGTGGGTGCGCTAGCGCGCCCCCACTAAAGAAGATCATGCAAAAGAATACCTCCCACGGCGCGGAGCTCCTCCTCCTTGGCGGTGAGCTGCTCTTTGAGCCGTCGGTGCTTCTCGAGAAGCCGGTTGAAGACGCTGACCCGGTAGGAATCTAGATGCTGCACAAAGCAACGGTCAACACAAGGACAACAATTTAAGATTTGACCCAACTGCTACCCAGTTGGCCCGAATCTCGGGGGCTACACCCAGTGGGTGCGCTAGCGCGCCCCCACGAAGAAAAAAACAAAAGGCAAGGAAAAAAACTTACGGACACGACGCGCTCCAGCTCCCGTGCCTGCTCCACCTCGGCCTGGGCAAAGGCCTGGATCCGGTCCGCCCACCCTCGTAGGCGTCGGGTCACGGCGGCCATCGCCGCCTTCTCCTGGGTCAGAGGCCCAAAGAAGACCTCGCTGGGCCCGCCCCACGTCGGCTGCGACCCAATGGCCTGGCGCCCCCTGGTCTGAACGCTAGGGCGCGCTCTCCACCAGCCGCCTCCCGCACGGTCGGCACCCTCTCTGGCGCCATCGCCGGTTCGGTGGCCGGGGTGGCCTACGGCCCCACCACCAACGACGCCTCACCCATCGGCGCCTGAGGCCCCCTCCGACGCCATCCACGACGCCTCCCTCAGGATGGCGTCACCGCCGCCTCCGCCAGCCCCTGCCCGCTCAACCACGTCGGTCCGCGGGGGGTTGCCATCCTCAAGCACCACAACCTCCTACTCGAGGTCCATCAAGTCCGCCCGGCCGTCCCGACCGTGATCTCCCCCGACGCCGGCACGAAGACCGTCGCCGCCGCCATCGTCCCTGTCGGCATCTCCCGCCACGCCGGCTCCTCGCCGGCCCGCGCCCACGTCGTCGCGGCGTTAACCTAGGCCTGGGTCGACGCCGCCTCCAGCTTCGCCACGGCCCGATTCCGGTCCCGCCAGGCCTGGCCTTCGGCATCGGCCGGGTCCAGGCCGAGGTCCGGATCCGCCGCCTCTGCCCGCTCCTCCTCGTCGTCCTAGTCGACGGTGCCGGATCGGCTCCTCCGGAACGCGGCACCCTCATTGGACGTAGCGTGCCGCCGCCACCGCCAACGAGATCGGCGACCTAAAACACAAGATAGAGTACAAACACAAGAGCCAAGTAGAGCAGCTCGGCCACTCGATTCAAGCAAGAAGGAAGCTCACCCCGGCACCACCGGAATGGTGAGCCTCGCCGCTCTCTCCTGTAGAACGCCGCACGTCCTCTTGGCAGGCGGCTTCACGCCACCGGCCGGGTCTGTCGCGCGTTTCGCGGTCCCGGCCCACGGCGCGACATTGTCCTTCCCTTGCGGTCGTCTCGCCGCCGGCGCCCCCCGAGACGACCCGGCTCCGGCCGCGCCGCCGCCTCTGCCACCTGCCACCTCTACAGCAGCAACACGCGTCAGCGTCCCCAAGACCGTCCTGGAGCCGGCAACTCGAAGAAATGAAGACAAGCTTACCCGCTCGGCGCCCCGCGCCTGCGTCGGCGGTCGCGCCCGCCCGTCCGCCATGGGCCTTGGGCTCCTCCGAGGCAGCACGGGCCACCTGCGTCCACGCCCGGTCGTAAGGATGCTGGATGGTGTTCAGAAGTATCTCCCACGTCGCGTCGGGGTGAACAAGAAGATGAGTAGCAGCAAAGAATGGAGACCAGGGACTCACTGCGGGCGCCGGGTTTGCCTGGCTGTACGGAGACTTCCCGAACTCCCAGTCATCCCGCAGGTTGGCCTTGGAGATGTCGTTGACCCGGCGGGCGACTTGGTCTGCCCCTAGGTGCAAGTTCGATATGCGGGTGGGTCCTCAAGCCCCGTCATCTCGCCGATGAGATGGCTGCACTGCTGCAGCGGCAGCACTCGGCAACTGATGAAGGAGGTGATGAGATCGGTGCCGGTGAGCCCTTCCTGCTCCTTCATCACCGACACTCGCTCGCACAGGTTGAGCACCTCATGCGACGGATGCTTGGGGTAATAACCCTAGTTCTTCTTCTCCCGTGGTGGCGAGTTGATGAAGGGCGGCAAGTTGATGCAGTCCACACCAAGGTTGCGGACATAGAAGAAAGAATTCTGCCATTCCTTGGCAGAATCCTCCAGTGGCATCTTCGGGCAGTCAGCGCCCGACCGCTTGGAGATGACGGCGGCCCTGCACTCGGACATCTCCCAGGCCCTCGGCCCCTGCTGCTTCAAGGAGAAGAAGCACACCCAGAGGTCGATCGAAGGCTCGACCCCTAGGTACCCCTCGCAGAGGGTGACAAAGCCCGAAAGTTGCACGATGGTGCCAGCGCCAAGATGGCGCGGCTGGAGCCCGAAGAACTCCAGGAAGTCGTTGAAGAAGGTGCTCGCGGGAAGCCCGAACTCGCACTTGAAGTGCGGGTAGAGGACCACCCGCTCCGTGCCCTCTGGCCGTGGCCCCAGCTCGCCCCGCGGCAGGCGCACGGCAACCTCCGTCTCTCCCGACAAGCGCCTAGAGGTGCGGAGATAGGCAATGTCGTCCAGGGTGACGGTCGAGCCCATCCACGAGCCCGATGGCAGCGCCATGGGCGAAGACGAAAGAGAGGAAGGAAGAAGACGACGACGAAGCTCTACTCCAGGCAGCGGGCGTCGCAGTGCGCAGCGGTCGCAGGAAGCAGCGGAAGGAAGAAGGAGCAGGGGAGCGCGTGCGAGAATGACTTCTGCCACCCCCTCCCCCAATTTATAGCCCACGATTCGAAGCATGGGGAAGTGGGATCGTTTGCGCTCGCCCCTTCAACTTCCCCGCAATAACTGCGCACATACGCGTGCAGTAACTGCATCGAGAATGGCAACCGGCCCACGGGCGCCGTAATAAATCCGCGCGCCTGGGCCGAGGGCGTGTGGCCACGAGCCACCAGTACGTCGCCCTGTCCTATTGCGCGCGTGTCCTGTCAGGCCTCTACGGCTTCCAGGCACCATGTGGTGTCCGCACAAAGTTTAAAAGATCGCCCCAAGATTCGACAGACTCTTCGATTTGCCGCCCTTGCCGGGGTGCCGTGATCCGGCTTCTGGAAGCCGGCACACAATGGGTGTGGCCGGACCCGGCGGCCGCGAAATTCACCTCCTTAAGGGGGGAACTGCGAAGGCCCTCCCTTCCGAAGACGGCGGACCTTCACAGCTTCGGGGACTACTGTCGGGGGGATGAACCCTCGGCAGGCAACGGAACCCGGATCCTTTTCAAAAACAATGGGGCTAGCAATGCCCCTCATGCCGGCTCACGCTTGGCCGGGTCGCTCGACCCGGCCAAACTCTGCAATCCGGCCGAACTCCTCAACTCAGCCCCAACAACCAGCTCGAGACAGACGAACCCAACACATCAAGACTTCTCCAACAAGCCAGCTCCACCCTTGACGCATTCCTCAACCCGGCCACGGGTCAGCTCCCGTCCCATCCCAGTCGTACTATGGGACGAGTCTCCATCTACCGATGACCAAGGCAACAGTGCCCCGCCCATGTCTCTGGTCAGCCGAGGCGTGGCGACAGTGCCCCACCTACCCGCTAACTAGGGCCGGCGTGGCAACAGTGCAACCATCGTCACCAATGACGCCAGCAAGCGGCAACCTGACGGAGCGCCCCTGTAGCCGACTCAACCTGGCCACTCCCTAATGATTGACAAGACGGTCAACAGTGCCCTCATACCCGACGGGCCCCGCGTCCGGAGAACCCGGCGAGCCCAGACCCCCGGCGGGTCCCAGCACCGGCTTCCTGGACAATGACAACCCGGTCCCACGGCCTTGTAACATTACCATTGTACTCCTGGGGGGTTGACCTATAAAACCCCCCAGGAAGCCTCCATGCAGGGGGGCAAGCAACTCACATAGGCGAACACAGAGAGACTGATCAGTAGAACACACACACGGAGTGGGAGCAGCCTAAGCCTTGGCCTGCCTTCCTTCTTCCCCGATACAGCTCAAGGAGCAAGTCTGTACTGATACACATCAACTACACTTGGCAGGACTAGAGGTATTATCTCTCCGGAGAGCCCCGAACCTGGGTATGTCTTGCGTCCCGCGCTCGCTCATGCCGACCTCGCCTTTGGAGCCCACCAGTGCCCTCGAGTCTCCTCCTATCTTTAGCCATCCCTTGGCATCTGTCGTGCGCCCACCACGACACATGCACAACTAAGTATAACCTTCCCTCACTACTGCAGAACCGGGCTATAGCACCAGTTCGTAAGGCCCTTTAGTGTCGGTTCGGTAACCGGCACTAAAGTGTGGGGACTAAAGGCCCCCCCCTTTAGTACCGGTTCCGCATGAACCGGTGCTAAAGGGCAACCATGTGGCACGAGCCAGCTCCGAGGGCAGGGAGCCCTTTAGTACCGATTGGTGAAACCAACCAGTATTAAAAGATTGGGGGGTTTATGATTTCTTTTTCATTTAATTTTGTGTTTTCCATTTAATTCTTTTTCGTTTGCTGGTATTTTACGATACTGCATATTGTACGCGTTATGCATATATATAAATAGAATTTCTAGTAGAACCGATCATATATATATATATCATCGGATGTCTCACAACCACCATTAATTCACACATACACACATGTATATATATACAATTAGCTAGCTATATACAATTTCTCCTAATTGGTGCCTTCGGAGCCAGTGGCATTAGCCTAATTGGTGCCTTCGGAGCACGATGACAATTGGAAGTGGTTCATGGGGGCGATAGCGGGTAATAGTATTCTCCGTTCGTATCTATGACCTGGTCGAGCAAAAATCCCGCTATTTCCTCTTGAATTGCTTGTATGCGCTCCGTTGGTAGGAGCTTCTCCCGCACCTCTCTGAACTGTTAAGAAGGAGATCAATATGCATGTGTATTAGTTGTGTGACTAGATATCGATAATGGTGTAAAAATTGTGAATGGTGTTCTGACAAACGTACCTGGTCCTGTCTTTGAGATCTGCTCCTTTGGAACGCCATCATGCGAATGTTCTCGCAAACGTAGTATCCACACAGATCATTCCCCGGCGCCTGCTTCAAGGCCTTTACGAGAATGGAATTTGATCAGATAATAATTAATCAAGCATGATAATTAAAGAGATGGCAGCTAGCTAGCTAGTACTACTTAATTACTTACCTTGGGTCGTTACCATTTCAGCTTTTGTTTCCATTGGCCTAGAGTGACGTTGATGAACTTTGCCCAAGCCTTGCCCGCCGACAAAGAAAATGAATAAAGGGGTTATTAAATAGTTGTTATCAAGAAATGATGAACTAATTAAATAGGCCGAGATATAGTTAATAATGATTGAAATTACCTGTCGACTATCCCCTTCACGATGGTGTAGTCACTTTCTTTCTTAAGTAGTGAGTCCAGTACTTCAACTATTCCTTCATCAACTTTAATGACATGCACACACGTTTGCATGTCTTAATTTAGCGGGCATATATATATGTAAGAAAAAACATGTAGCTAGCTAGTAAGCAAAAACAGAATTTGTAGTACAAGACAGTGTGACTCACAGGAAGTTGTAAGGAAGTAGCATATCTTCATTGTATTTGAGGCGCTTGAAGAACTCTAGCATGCTTTCCTCTACACTTGCTCGATAATATGTATCTAATTTCCATGTGTATTCATTAATGGTATTTGGGTCAATGAACCCAATGCCATAGCGTGCACCTTTTTTCATTTCATACATCTTCATCCTACATAATACCACATAAAAGAATATAGTGAGGATAATTACAGGTAATGATTGATCAAAATGATCACTACAGCTAGCTTGAGACTTAAATTACAGAAAGAAATCACTTACAGACAATAGCAACCAACGATAGATTTGTCGAGTGCGTCTTGATTGTATAACTGAAATAGTTCTGAATACTCAACGGACACAACTTTCTCATGGAAGTAATGATCCTTCTTGACATTCACCATGAGGGACTCTCGATTGGAAATCTTGATAATGTTCATGTACCATTGATGCAATTCATACATTCTCATTGGGAGCTTCTTGACCTCGTCTGGCTCGACCAAAGGTTGGCCCCAGACATATTTCCATTTTATTTCCTCCTCTCTAAGCGGAGACATGGGCTCAATATCGAGGAGTTGTCCAACAGTGATCTTGAGCATTTCAGCCTGCGTTATATGCTGCTCGGTTATTACAACATCGCGCAGCTGGGGAACGTTAACGGTTTGCCCACAATAATATTGGGTGCGCGTACTCTCATGTGTTGTTGGCACAACAAGCAGGGGGATTGATTGCGCCGCCTGTTCTCCCAGCTGGGGAACGGTTTTACCGCATTTTTGCCAGCTAATTTGCTCGAGCTCGAGCTCGCCTCATTCTGTAGACGTGCTCGATTAACTTCCTGAGGTGGCACTCATAGTCTGTGTCAACGGGCTTGGGAGCTGGTGCTCTAGCCATACGAATGAAGTGGTCAATCTTTTCCTCATGCACTTTCTCCGTCGGCAGCGGTGGCGTTTTTGGTGCAAAATGGGCTTCCACATGGGCCTTCACTATGGCTGCGTTTTCCTCCTCGGACTTGTCGTAAGGCCTCTGCGGAAGAGGCGCGAGGCTTGGACCATATTGAAATCGCTTGCCTCCGCATGTACCTCCCGTACTACCTCGACTTGTACCGCTACGCACCATAGTTGCGGCAGCTCTCTTCCGGGATTGCTGAGGCGGCGGAGACGGCTGACGTGGCTGACTTGGAGGAGGAGGAGTGGCCTGAAGCTATGCCGGACTTGGAGGAGGAGTGGCCTGAAGTTGTGCCGGACTTGGAGGAGGAGTGGTCTGACGTTGTGTTGGACTTCGAGGAGGAGTGGCCTGACGCTTTGCGAGACATGGAGGAGGAGTGGCCCGACGCATTGGTGGACTTGGAGGAGCGGGAGTCTGCTGACTCGGTGGCGGACTTCGACGAGGAGTCGGCTGACGCGGTGTCGGTGGCCTTCAAAAGATGATGCAATCCTTTCTCCATAGGATGATACGATGTTTGGCCTCTCCCAGTGTGTGCTTCTCGTCACCTCCAGGAATGTCAAGGTCTAGCCTCGAATATTGGTCCACCACCTCATCAACCAAGACACGAGCATAGCCCGCTGGAATTGGGTTGCAATGGAAGGTTGCCTCGGGGAGATTTGTAAAAGCAACGACGTCCGCCACCTTCATGGATATGTTCTTAATTCTGAAGTGTAGCTCGCAGTTAGTGTTCTCCATGATGTCATCCACGGGGTATCTATCCAGCATTGCGTCGCCCGGGGCGGAACCCACGCTGCTTCTCAGCATGGATGGGACGGTGCTATCCAATGATGGATCATCCGCTAGCTGCTGCCACTGCTGAGACCCCTTTTGCTGGCTAAGTGAGTCGATCTGCTCCTGCTGCCGCTGGAATTTGACTGCCAAGTCCGCGTGCGCTGATTCTAGGCCTTGAAGGCGTTCATAGTCCCGCTTCCTCTGCTCCTCCTACATCTTCCTCTTCTTCTCCTCCGCAATCTTCCTTCTCGCATGGCTTCTGTAGTCCACGTTTCAGTCTGAAAACCCCTCATACCACGGAATAATGCCCTTGCCTCGTGTTCTTCTCGGGTGTTCAGGATTTCCCAGGGCCCGCGTAAGCTCATCGTTCTCTCTGTTGGGCTCGAACACCCCCGATCGAGCCTCTTCTATTGCAACAAGTATCTTATCTTTGGCTCCGTTTAGACATGCCTTCTTCGAAACTATGCCTGTCTTCGGGTCCAACGCCCCCCCCATGCGCATAGAACCAAGTCCTGCACCTGGGGGGCCAGCTCAATGTAACTGGAGTGACACCTGCATCCTCCATCTCTTTCTCAAACTTATCCCACTTAGGCATTGCCACCGCGTAGCCACCTGGCCCCAGCTTATGGAACTTATCCTTTTTTGCGGCATTGGCCTTGTTTATTCTCGACCGTTCCTTAGATAATTCCGAGTCCTTGAATTTCATGAAATCGTCCCAATGAGCACTTTGCTTCTCTAGTGTTCCCTTGAATACTGGAGTCTTCCTTCCTCCCTTGACGTACTTGTCCCACACACGTTACTTGTGGTTGTTGAATGCAACCGCCATCTTCCTAAGAGCAGCATCCTTGACTTTCTCCACATCTGCATCCGTGAAATGATCTAGTAGGGTGAAATGTTCCATGAGAGTTTCCCAAAGCAGAACTTTTTGTCTGTCATCGACAAAAGTAAGATCTAGACATGGCTTTGCTGGCTCTCTCTATTCTTGAAGGGAGATCAGGAGTTGGTCCTTCACAATAACTCCGCACTGACGACTGAACTTGTCCGCAATCTTCTTAGGCGCTAATGGTTCGCCATTAGGTTTGATGGCCTCGATATTGTACTTTATGCCCTCCTTCAACTTTTTTTGGGCCTCGTACTGTCCTGCTGCCTGAAGATTTGCTCGATCCGGATGGCTGAAAGAAGAAAGATCGATTCGTTAATATATCTTCAAGTCATTTAAAACATGTGATGATCACCATATGCCTGCTTATATAAATATACCTTGCCGGACTTTGTTGTTTCAAGATCAACATTTTCTTCGTCATGTTCATAATCATAGTTCATGACTTCATCAATTCGGTCGTCGCGATCGAATATCATATCACCCTCCCCGGTGTTGTTTAGATATTCGGAGCCGTCATAATCTTCTTCATTCTGATCATCATCTGGCCCGCGAGGATGGCGTATGATATTGAACAGGGCCTCTTCTCCCTCTCTGCCGGTATTGTCCGCCATAGCTTTTATTTAACTAATCCAAAAGAAATATAAAACAGTTTAGTATTCAAATTACAATGCATGGATGCAATCAATTAATAAGGAAAAACTGAATCAATCATAGTACATAATAAGCATCATCGAATATAATCTCGAAGACATCGTCTCAAATAATAGATATAATCTCGAATACATCATCTCGAATAATATATATAATCTCGAATAAATCATCTCGAATATTATATATCGAATACATCACTAGCTAGCTAGCTAATAAAGATCGAATACTAGAGAGTAATCTAGGCCACTCGCGGTTCCTGAGGTGTGGGCGGTGGACAACCAAAGTGAAGGAACCATCACTGGATCATAGCTCGGGTGATCTCCCCAAAGAACCTGCCAGGTATTGGAGAACCTGACGTCCATAGCAGCCATGTAGCGATGGACGTGCTCGTCCTCCTCCCTGACACGACGATGTACCACCTCCGGCGGGGCCGGCTCCCTCCGCACCGAAAGTGGCCCACGCGAACGCCACCAAAGGAGATCAGGGTCGACGACGGGACCCGGGGCCGGGTTCCTCACCAAGTGTCGCGCCCCTGAAGGTAGCACCTCCCAGTGCCAGCCCGGCGGAGCCCAGTCCCGGACATGGGTCCTCTGAAGCAGGACGTCGTCGCAAACGGGTCGACGGCGAGGATGCGGGCCGGGCATCATCGACAACAAATACTATATGCTGCAAAAGTAAAGTAACATTTTTAAATGATGAATTGTGATTTCATATATGCAAATTCTAAATTTTATAAGTAAAAATATAATAAACTAAAAAAACATTGACCATATCTAAAACTAACATTTCTATAACAAATTTTTTCGTTAACATTTCTATAACATTAATACAGAAAAAACTAACATTTCTATATATAACTAACATTTCTAACATTAATACAGAAAACTAATAACTAAAAACTAACATTTCTATATATAACTAATAACTAAAAACTAACATTCTAACATTAATACAGAAAACTAAAAACTAACATTTCTATATATATAACTAATAACTAATAACTAAAAACTAAAAACTAAAAACAGAAAAACTAAAAACTAAAAACAGATCAAAAATTCTGTATGTGTGTATGTGCTGTGTGTGTGCAGGGCGACGGTGCGGGGACGCGCGGGGACGCCCATGACGGCGAGGCAAGGCGATCGACGGCGCCGGCGTGGAGGGACAAAGGCTCACAGCGCGGGCGAGGTCGAGGCGACGGCGACGGCGACGCGGGGCGGTGCAGGGACAAGGACGCGACGGGGGCGGCGCGAAGTCGACGGGGACGGTGACGGCGGCGGCGACGGCGCGGGACGGGGCGGCGGCGATGAAGTAGAGAGGAATTGGGAGATGAAACTGCAAAATTGCGAAGTGTTTTCTTATATAGGATGGACCTTTAGTACCGGTTGGATCCACTAACCGGTACTAAAGATCTGTTTTGGCCAGGCCAAGCGGCGGGAAGGGCAGGCCTTTAGTACCGGGTGGTGGCTCCAACCGATACTAAAGACCCCCCTTTAGTACCGGTTGGTGCCACGACCCGGTACTAATTGGGGGTGCGCTGGCAGGCGAGGGGCGCAGATGTTTAGTCCCACCTTGCTAGTTGAGGAGTGCCAGGACCAGTTTATAAGCCCTGGCGCAGGCACTGCACTGAGCTCCTCTCAAATGCAGGTCTTCTGGGCCTACCTCTGCTACTCTGCCATGTGGGGCCTATTGGGCTTGCGGGCCTGCATCCTGGCCCAACAACATGTTGGGTTTCTAGTCGTATGCAGGCCGCTGTGGCCCAGTAGGCGGGCTTTTTTTTCTTTTTTTCCTTTTCTGCATTATTAATTTTGTTTTATTTATTTTTAGTTGTTTTTGCTGTATTTAGAGTTTCTTTGTGAATACATTTTTCAGTGATTTTTTTATTATGTTTAATGTTAGTGTGTTTTATCATTATATTCAATTTGGTAATGCTTAGGTTATTTAAAAAATGAAATGCCTTCGTAACAGATGAGTTTTCGTCCGAAACCCTGATAGTTCGAAAGAGATTGTTCATTTTGTACACGAAGTGCATCCAGTTTTTGCCGTAACCCTCTCTACTTTTTTGCACATGCTATGTGGGTGAAATTATGATACCATTCCAACTTTCAACCTTTTCGGAGTTCATTTGAAGTGTTTTTCAATTTAGCTAAAAAATCAGTAAATGCATGAAAGAATTTGTTTGCACATAAAATTTCTTCGCGTTTCAAATGCCAAAACACATATCTACCCTAACTATTACAGAGATTCCATCCTGGGTGTGAAACACAGAAGAAAGTGATGATAGTGAAGCCGATCACATCCCAGATCTTTGGGTGTGAAACTTTTTCTTCGCGTGTGTCCCTTTGCGCCGTAACCATGGAAAATCTTCATCATTTAACGGGATGCTCGGGTCAATATTCACTATGAATGGAGCAATTTCATCAAACTTTTCATAATCTCCTAACATGCCTATCTTTTCATCCACTCCCACGATGTTTCTCTTCCCAGAAAGAACTATGTGCCGCTTTTGGCTCATCGTATGATGCATTCGCTTTCTTATCTTTTCTTTTTCTTGGCTTGGTAGACATGTCCTTCACATAGAAAACCTGTGCCACATCATTGGCTAGAACGAATGGTTCGTCTGCATACGCAAGATTGTTGAGATCCACTGTTGTCATTCCGTACTGCGGGTCTTCCGTTACCCCGCCTCGTGTCATATTGACCCATTTGCACTGAAACAAAGGGACCTTCAAACCACGTCCATAGTCAAGTTCCCATATGTCCTGTATATAACCATAATATGTTTCCTTTCCCGTCTTGGTTGCTGCATCAAAGCGGACACCACTGTTTTGGTTGGTGCTCTTCTTATCTTGGGCGATCGTGTAAAATGTATTACCATTTATCTCGTACCCTTTGAAAGTCATTATATTCAAAGATGGTAACTGGGACAACGAGTATAGGTCATCTTCAATAGAGGCGTCATGCATGGTACGTGTCTGCAACCAACCGGCGAAACTCCTGGTTTGTTCACATGTAATCCAGTCATCAGACCGCTCCGGGTGTTTGGAGCATAGAAAATTCTTGTGTTCGTCCATATACGGAGCCACCAAGGCGGAATTCTGTAGAACTGTGTAGTGTGCTTCAGTGAGAGAATGTCCATCCATACATATTATTTGATCCCCTCCTAGCGTGCATTTTCCATCCAGTCTGCCCTTATGCCGCGATTCAGGAACACCAATCGGCTTAAGGTCAGGAATAAAGTCAATACAAAACTCAATGACCTCCTCATTTTCATGGCCCTTGGAGATGCTTCCTTCTGGCCTAGCACGGTTATGAACATATTTCTTTAAGACTCCCATGAACCTCTCAAAGGGGAACATATTGTGTAGAAATACAGGACCCAAAATGTTAATCTCTTCGCATAGGTGAACTAGGACGTGCGTCATGATGTTGAAGAAGGATGGTGGGAACACCAACTCAAAACTGACAAGACATTGCACCAAATCATTCTCTAACCTTGGTATGATTTCTGGATCGATTACCTTCTGAGAGATTGCATTGAGGAATGCACATAGCTTCACAATGGCTAATCGAACATTTTCCGGTAGAAGCCCCCTCAATGCAACCGGAAGCAGTTGCGTCATAATCACGTGGCAGTCATGAGAATTTAGGTTCTGGAACTTTTTCTCTGTCATGTTTATTATTCCCTTTATATTCGACGAGAAGCCAGACGGTACCTTAATACTGAGTAGGCATTCAAAAAAGATTTCCTTCTCTTCTTTGGTAAGAGTGTAGCTGGCATGACCCTGATGTATGCCGTCTTTTCCGTGCATACGTTTCTGGTCCTCCCATGCCTCAGGTGTATCTTTTGTCTTCCCATACACGCCCAAGAAGCCAAGCAGGGTCACGCAAAGATTCTTCGTCACATGCATCACGTCGATTGCAGAGCGGACCTCTAGGTCTTTCCAATAGGGCAGGTCCCAAAATATAGATTTCTTCTTCCACATGGGTGCGCGTCTGTCAGCGTCATTCGGAACAGGTTATCCGCCAGGATCCTTTCCAAAGACTACCTTCAAATCCTTGACCATATCATGTACATCAGCACTAGTACGGTGGCGAGGCTTCGTCCGGTGATCCGCCTCACCTTTGAAGTGCTTGCCTTTCTTTCTTACGGCATGCCTGCTCGGAAGAAATCGACGATGTCCCAGGTACACATTCTTCTTACAATTAGCCAAATATATACTGTCGGTATCGTCCAAACAGTGCGTGCATGCGCGGTATCCCTTGTTTGTCTGTCCCGAAAGGTTACTGACAGCAGGCCAATCATTGATGCTCACGAACAGCAATGCCTTTAGGTTAAATTCTTCCCCCATGTGCTCATCTCACGCATGTACACCTATTCCATTCCACAGTTGTAAGAGTTCTTCAACTAATGGCCTTAGGTACACATCAATATCGTTGCCGGGTTGCTTAGGGCCTTGAATGAGCACTCACATCATAATGAACTTCCACTTCATGCACAACCAAGGAGGAAGGTTATACAAACATAGAGTCACAGGCCAGGTGCTATGGTTGCTGCTCTGCTCCCCAAAAGGATTAATGCCATCTGCGCTTAGACCAAACCATATGTTCCTTGCGTCATCTGCAAACTCCTTCCCGTACTTTCTCTCGATTTTTCTCCACTATGACCCGTCAGCAGGTACTCTCAACTTTCCGTCTTTCTTACGGTCTTCTCTGTGCCATCGCATCGCCTTGGAATGCTCTTTGTTTTGGAAAAAATGTTTCAACCGTGGTATTATAGGAGCATACCACATCACCTTGGCAGGAATCTTCTTCCTGGGCCGCTCGCCCTCGACATCACCAGGGTCATCACGGCTGATCTTATAGCACAATGCACTGCATACCGGGCAAGCGTTCAAATCCTCATACTCACCGCGGTAGAGGATTCAATCATTAGGGCATGCATGTATCTTCTGCACCTCTAACCCTAGAGGGCAGACAACCTTCTTTGCTTCGTACGTACTCTCGGGCAATTCGTTGCCCTTTGGAAGCATATTCTTTATCATTACCAGCAACTTTCCAAATCCATTGTCAGATACACCATTCTCTGCCTTCCATTGCAGCAATTTCAGTATGGTGCCCAGCTTTTTCTTGTCACCTACGCAATTCGGGTACAACATTTTTTTGTGATCCTCTAACATGCGCTGCAACTTCTTCTTCTCCAAATCACTTGCACAGTTTCTCTTTGCATCGGCAATGGCCCGACCCAGATCATCAACGGGCTCATTTGATGCCTCTTCTTTAGCTTCTTCAAGCATTGCCGGCTTAGCTTCTTCCTGCATTACTGGCTCAGCTTCTTCCCCCATTGTTTTATCATTGTATTCAGGGAACCCATGGCCAGGATATCTATCGTCATCCTCTTCTTCTTCATTGTCTTCCATCATAACCCCTCTTTCTCCGTGCTTGGTCCAAACATTATAGTGGGGCACGAAACCGGACTTAAACAGGTGGACGTGAATGGTTCTTGACTTAGAGTAATTTAGATCATTCTTACATCCAGCACATGGACAAGGCATAAAACCATCCGCCCGCTTGTTTGCCTAAGCCGCAAGCAGAAAAGTTTGCACACCATTAATGAACTCGGGAGAGCATCGGTCATCGTACATCCATTGTAGGCTCATCTTCATTACATAACACCGAAAAAGACCAAATTAATACAAGTTCATACATAAAGTTCATACAACACTTAAATGCAACAAACAAATAACTCTCTAGCTAAAGAATTTAAATGCAACAACAAATGCGATCAAGATCGCAACTAAGGTAACAATTGATCCAATAGCATAATGATACCAAGCCTCACTATGAATGGCATATTTTCTAATCTTTCTAATCTTCAAGCGCATTTTCTCCATCTTAATCTTGTGATCATCGACGACATCGGCAACATGCAACTCCAATTCCATCTTCTCCCCCTCAATTCTTTTCAATTTTTCCTTCAAATCCTCGTTTTCTCTTTCAACTGAATTTAACCTCTCGACAATAGGGTCGGTTGGAATTTCCGGTTCAACTACCTCCTACATACAAATATCTATGTCAACTTGATGGGCATAATTTGTCATAAACACGAAATGCAACAAATAGTTTTAAAATAGAATATACCACATCCGAATCATAACCCGGACGAGGGCCGACGGGGACGGATATCAAAACCATGGCACTATGTATAACAAACAACATATGGGTAAGATAATTATACGAGTAACTATATATCCAAATCACACAAACATCAATTTTTTTATATAAAACATTCATGAACAAGAGGCTCACCACAAGGTGGTGCCGGCGACGGGACGTTGCGGGCGATCGACGGTGGTTACGACGGAGATTTAGAAGGCACTAAGTAAACCACACCTACATATGCAAACTAAGTGTTATTTTTGACCTCAAATTGCATATAAATAAAATACTAGCACATATATATAATTCCTCCCAAATTACTAAACTCACAAATCAATCACTATATAAAGCATTGCAAGAGCTAATCTAGCAATGAGAGATGAAAGGACAAAGTTGCTAACCTTTGTGATCATTTAAATGGATGGGGGCCTTCAAATCTTGACAAATTTGGGGCAAAATGTGTGATGAGCTTGAGAGGAAGAGGGAAAGAACAGAGAGGAGAGGGGAAAGGGGAAGAATAGAGCGAGCACGGGTGGACGAAGGGTTTATGTAGGACGGCCTTCAGTACCGGTTCGTGATACGAACCGGTACTAAAGGTGCTGGAGGGGCCCTAGACTGACAACATCCTGCCACCACTCACTTTAGTACTGGTTTGTGGCACGAACCGGTGCTAAAGGTTCGCCACGAACCGGTACTAATGAGAGCGGCCAGCTAACCGTTGGAACCAGCACTAATGCACACGTTAGTGTCGGCTCAAAATCAAACCGGCACTAATGTGCTTTACATTTAACCCATTTTCTACTAGTGCCTAGAAACAAACTAAATATAACAATCAGAAACATTTCACCCGAATGAACCACCACCACTGTCCATCACCCGCTCAACATCTGCAAGAGCTCACTAAATATTAGTTATATAAATACTTTGTGTTTAACAAGCACAATCAAAATTCGAAACCAATCGATTAGTTTTGCAGTAGGGGATACCTAAAATATTTGAGCTTATTTTGGCAGACGGCAACAAAATTTGCTCAAAATTCAAAGTTCAATTTCAATTCTAAATTAAGTTTCATTCTTTACATTTTTAGAACACTTTCATTCATTACTTGATCTTCTTATTCTATGCCATTTTGTGCTCCACTGGTAGAAAAAGGGCCTGTTGTCCCGGTTCGTAAGGGCCTTTTGTCCCGGTTCCTGAACCGGGACTAAAGGGTCGGTACTAATGCCCTGTCCCTTTAGTCCCGGTTCAATCCAGAACCGGGACTGATGGGCCTCCACGTGGCCTGTGCGCGGAGCCCAGGCAGGAGACCCTTTGGTCCCGGTTGGTGGCACCAACCGGGACCAATAGGCATCCACGCGTCAGCATTTCTGTGGCTGGGGTTTTTGTTTTTGTTTCTGAAGGGGGGGGTTTGGGGGTTTTGGGGGGTTAATTTAGGTGTTTCATATATTGTGTTAGCTAGCTATAATTAATAGAGAGAAGTGTCCTCTCATATGTCCGTGCTTGGTCGATGCTACGTACTATACATACGTATAGAGAGGACTAGACACGCTAGCTAGCTAGTAAGCAAACGAAGGAAACAGAAGATCGTCATGAACATATATGCATACAGAGAGAAGTGATATCGACCACCTCTCCTTCTCCGAGAGATTGGTCGAACAACAAGTTCTCGTATATCTATCCGACACTACCGGCTACATATATACAATAATTATCTCTTACAAATATAATCATACGGACTCATGGTCCACATAGTATTCTCCATCTTCAGTGATCACGTGGTCAAGAAAGAATGCCGCCAATTCCTCTTGAATTGCTCGCATGCGAGCTGGTACTAGGAGTTCATCCCGCTTCTGAAACATCTAATTTGAAGAAGGGGGTCAATACATATATATATATATATATGAATGAATGAAACTCAACACAAATGATGGTAATAAAATAAAATTGTGAATGTTGTTATTTACGTACTTCATATTGTTCGTCAGTGTAGCCCCGCTCACAGGTCGTGTGGCGGATGGACTCGCAAACGTAGTATCCACAAAAATCATTCCCTTGTTCCTGCCACAACCACTTTACAAGAAATATAGGTCAATCAAACTGATAAGCAAGAACGCCAAATAAATAGGAGATGCGCGGAACATGCTACTATAGTACTTACTTTCGGGTGTCTAAATTGCAGCTTCTTCGGGAGTCCTGGAGCTTTTTTGGAGAATTTTTTCCAAACCCTGCCAGACAAAGAAAACAATTACTTGATATATCAGGAAATGAACAAAGTTGCTGATATGGTGGATAATCATCGATTTAACTTACTTCTCGAGCATTTGAGTCATGTCCGCATAGTCCTGGGGATCTTTTCATCTTGAGACTAAGACAGTTACTAGTCCCTACTCAAGCTTAATCTCTAGGAGAATATAGTGGTAACTGCACACACATGCATAACTCATCAATTACATTACTATAACCTTGACTAATATATAAGGGAAACCGAATACGCACAAGACAGTAACACTCACTTGAAGTTGTAAGGAAAGAGTATTATATCTTTGTTTTCATTTATTATCAACGATCGTAGCAAGTTGGCCTCGGTATCTGCGGCATGAAATTTAACCTGAGTTGCATCTATGAGATATGTGTTAATGAACCCAATATCACCAACTTGTCTTTTCTTCAATTCGGCGATCTTCAATCTGCATAATATAGTGAGGATGATTATAAATACATGCAATGAAAGAGCTGAGCTATATAGAGAGACTTAATGACAGAAGTAGTACTACTTACAGACAGTAGCAGGTGACCGTTGTTTTATCGAGGGCCAATTGATTGAAAAACTGAAAGAACTCCTCAAATGGAACAGGCAACAGTTCAATTCCAATGAGGTCATGCTCCTTTTTAACTTTCACATACAAAGTACTCCTCCCCCCAGAGTCTCTGCAGATTTTCAAGTACCAATCATGCAATCTTCGCATCATCGTTGATAGAGATCTTCCATCTTTGACGAGAGGCTTCCCGCACTCGTATCTTTGTATCTGCACCTCCATGGGTTCATAATGTACATCGTCAGGTAGGTAATCGCCAAGATTGCTATAACCGGGCACCATCCTTGGATCATTAGCGACGTTGTCGCTAGGCACCTTGAGCGGGGGGCACGATTGCTTCACTTGTTCGCCGAGCTGGGCAATTTGTTTCCCAGCTCGTCGTTCTTTCAGCCTTTGATCACTGACAGTACTTCCCGACCGCTCCGCTTTGGCAAATTCCTTTCCAATAATGCGCTCATAGTTTCCTTTCGGCGGAGACTTGGGTGGTTTTGTCAGGGCAGCCAGAGTGCGCTTCACTTTCACCGGATCTACCATCTCCTCCGGAGGTGGATGTTTCTTCGCTTTCACCCCTTCAAAGAAGTTCCTCAATTCTTATCGTGCGATCTCGGCGTTCTCCTCCAGGGTCCTCTCGTATGGTAACTTCTCTGGAGTCTTCAGAGAAGGACCGAATCTGTATGTCCTCCCGCCTCTGGCTGTACTGCTAGACGCCGGCAGAGCAGACGGAGCGGTTGTCTTCTGTAACGCCCTCGATGCGGCTATATCTCCCACGTGTCGAAGAACGACTTAGAGGCATAACCGCATTGAAAGCAATGTCGCAAGTGAGGTAATCTTCACAAACAACCCATGTAATACAATAAGGGAAAAGATACATAGTTGTCTTACAATCGCCACTTCACACAATTACATGAATAAAGCATTACAACATCCAAAAAGAATCAAGGTCCGGCTACGGAACCAAAATAAAAGAAGAACCCCAAATGCGACAAGGTCCCCGATCGACCCCAACTGGGCTCCACTACTGATCAACTAGAACGAAACAACACAAAGGACAAGATCTTCATCGAGCTCCTCCTTGAGCTTGGTTGCATCATCTGCACGGACTCATCGGCACCTGCAAGCTGGTTTTGGAAGTTTCTGTGAGTCACGGGGACTCAGCAATCTCGCACCCTCGCGATCAAGACTATTTAAGCTTATGGGTAAGGTAAAGGTATGAGGTGGAGCTGCAGCAAGCGACTAGCATGTATGGTGGCTAACATACGCAAATGAGAGCGAGAAGAGAAGGCAAAGTACGGTCGATAAAAGTATGATCAAGAAGTGATCCTAAAACAACCTACGTCAAGCATTACCCCAACACCGTGTTCACTTCCCGGAATCCGCCGGAAACAGACCATCACTGTAACACACGCGGTTGATGCATTTTAATTAAGGTCAACTTTAGGTTTTCTACAACCGGACGTTAACAAATTCCCATCTGCCCATAACCGCGGGCATGGCTTTCGAAAGTTCAGATCCCTACAGGGGAGTCCCAACTTAGCCCATCACAAGCTCTCATGGTCAACGAAGGATATACCTTCTCCCGAGACATTTCGATCAGACTCGGTATCCCGGTTCTACAAGACAACTTCGACAAGGTAAAACAAATCCAGCAACACCGCCCGAATGTGCTGACAAATCCCGATAGGAGCTGCACATATCTCGTTCTCAGGGCACACTCAGATTGTCCAAACTTCCCGGTAGGCCAGCCCAGAGTTGCCCCTGGTGGCCACCGGCGGCTGACAGTTTGGACCAACACTCAGAGGAGCACTGGCCCGGGGGGGGTTAAAATAATGATGACCTTTGAGTCTGTAGAACCCAAGGGAAAGAAAAGGCTAGGTGGCAAATGGTAAAACCAAGGTTGGGCATTGCTGGAGGAGTTTTATTCAAGGCGAACTGTCAAGGGGTTCCCATTATTACCCAACCGCGTAAGGAACATGAAATCCGGGAACATAACACCGATATGACGGAAACTAGGGCGGCAAGAGTGGAACAAAACACCAGGCATAAGGCCGAGCCTTCCACCCTTTACCAAGTATATAGATGCATTAATTAAATAAGATATATTGTGATATCCCAACAAGTAAACATGTTCCAACAAGGAACAACATCTCCATGTCCCAACAAGGAACAAACTTCAATCTTCACCTGCAACTAACAATGCTATAAGAGGGGCTGAGCAAAGCAGTAACATAGCCAATCAACGGTTTGCTAGGACAAGGTGGGTTAGAGGCTTGGTTCAACAATGTGGGAGGCATGATAAGCAAGTGGTAGGTATCGTAGCATAGGCATAGCAAAGAGCGAGCAACTAGCAAGCAAAGATAGAAGTGATTTCGAGGGTATGATCATCTTGCCTGAAATCCCGCAAGGAAGATGAACGAGTCCATGAAGAAGACAAACGTACGTAGTCGAACGGATCCTCACAACTCCGGAACGGAGCCGAAGCTAACGAGGGAAACAACCCGGAAAGAAGCAAACAACATAGTAAACAACCACCACATAAGCATGACATGATGCACAACCAAGTATGATGCATGTCCGGTTTAATGAGGCATGGCATGGCAAGGGGCACAAACAAAATTACAAGTTAAGTGGAGCTCAATATGCATCGAGTTGCATATTGACGGAACACCACATCAATTATTTAGTTCACTCCCAGGTTAGGTACTCAACAATATTAAAGGTTGGTTAACATGGCAAGATGTGAAGCATAACAAAAACTATACCATCTAAACAATTTAAATGGGGCCGGATATAACAAACAACAAACCGGGTAAAACCCCATATGCATTAGTAATTTAAAAGCAAACAACAATTGAAGCATTTTAATTGTTGTTATCATGATGCGGATGACATTGCAAGTTTATGCAGGTTTTTATGAAAATTTTAACAAGAGCATATTATGAAGCATTTGTCACCATGGTGGAAAGAAAAGGGGTGCCACGGCGACGATCCGGTTCCGGTAACTCGATTGAGATGCCGGTGAAAAGATAGGGTGTGAGCGAGTAAAGCAAGATGGTGGGATGATCCCGGTTTCCGGGTTCCCACATGACGGTGGCAAGGCAAAAGTGGGGCTACGTGCAACAAACAACTCGGACACGGAGCAACACATGGGCATCACATACAACATGCACCATTCGTTCACGGGCGTCGTCTCGGTGGTTATACCTTCCAAGGAAGCATTCTCGAGCGGTTCGAGTTCGTAGAGGAAGTAGTTGTTCTCGTGACGATAGTGGAAGTAGGGGTACATGCCGATGGTAGAGGTACTCGCGACGGTAGTGGTACACGTTTCTCGTCAAAATTACAGCGGCGGTAGTAGTACACGGTTCGTAGATGTTCAGGGTCGCCGTGAGGGACTTGTCGAAACCAGGGTCTCAGTCGTCGGTATAGATACTTGGTGAAATCCACGGGTGTCAGTAGTTGTACATGGTCTTCGCGTTGTAGTCTGACTTGGCGATTCCAAAACGTTCATCTGTAGTGGAACTTGGCGGTCTCGACGGTCGTCATGGTACTTGTCGAAAGGAATCCACCGAGGCGGTCTTGTGTCCTTGGATTTAGTGGCCTTGGCAACGACAAAAGGGGCAACATCACGTAGCATGCTTGGCGAGGGGCTACAAGTGAGAGGCCATGGCAGTGGCAAGGCGAGCAGCAGCAGCACGAGTCACGAACAGAGGAGGTGCTGCCGGGCGCTGATGGTGGTGGAGCAGGGGAAGTCAACGCGGGCTCGCGTGTGGCCTCCAGCGGGACTTGCGAACGACGCAGCAGCAAGGCAGCAGCAAGGAGGCGATGGTGGTGGTCAGCGGCAGGAAGCGGTCACCGGGCTTGTGGTGACAACGACGACGAATAGAGGCACGCGGAGAAGCAGCCGTCCGGCGATGGAACAGAGGCGTCCATGGCCAGCGACCCAAGGTGTCGAAGATGGCCGGATCCGGGCCAGCTCGGGTTGGGGAGGCGAGGTAGCAGGCTGGTAGCGGGGCTTGGCGCAGGGGAGGTCGATGCAGAGGGGGGTCAGAGACGCCGGAAGTGGACGACGGAGGGGCGGCGCTAGTCGAGGCGGAGGTGGCTCTCAGGGAGGCGCGGGGCGACGAGGAGGAGGCCGCAGGTGAGGGAGGAGGTAGCGAGCAAGAGGACGAAGGAGCGTGGGGATCTCCTCTCCCTGGTGCGATGCGTGTGATGCATGGTGGCGGCGCGAGGGAAAGAGCGAAGGGAGAGGTGCGCGACAGGGATCGGGCGTGGGAGATCGAGAGAGAGAGAGAGAGAGAGAAAAGGATCACGACGAGAGGAGGGGGTCGAGCGAGGCTGCAGCGCTCACTGACTCTGGCGGCGCGAGGGAGAGAGAGTCCAGAAGCGCCTAGGGTTAGGAGGGATACGGGCCTTGGGCCAAAAGGTCAAGGGTTGGCCTTGTTGGAATGGGCTAAAAGGAAGACTAGTAAGAGAGAAGGAGAGGGCCAGCCTGGAAGGCTAAATTGGGCTCCCAATAAAAAATAAAAATAAAGAGAACTTTGGATAACAGAAAGAGAGAATTAGAAAAGGACTTAGACCAACAGGGATATTTTCCTTGGACCAAGAAAAAATGAAGGATTTAACAAAAATGGTTGGAAGAGGTTTGGGCAAACTAGGTCCACACTCATTTGAATTTAATTCAAATGGGTTCTAATAGAAAGTGGGTGCTAGGACGGTCCAGAAATGATTGAGAATCTCGGTGGAGCTCCGGAAAAATAGAGAAAGGATATATAGCAAAGTTAGAGGCCAAAAGTTGTGATAACAAAGGCATTGGGATTTTGCAAGTGTGTTAAGGTGAATTCCAAAACAATGGATTTTTTAATATAGCTCCCTAATAATAGTAGGAGACTTTTATATGTTATAAAGAGAATTTCACCATGTGAACTACCTCGATTTAAATGGATCGAAGATCCACACAATTTATTTAGAAGAGTTATAAAATTAATGATATGATGGCTTGATGACATGATGCAATGCAAAATAAAAGGGCAAGCACAAATGAAACACAAGGCGAAACCCGGAATATATGGAAGTCTTCTCTAGCATCGGTCTCGGGGTGTCACATCTTCTTTACTTGCTTACGAGGCGGAGGAGAAGGACTACGACGCGCCGGAGCAGCCGGAGCAGCGGCATGTCTCTTCCGCCCTTGCTGACGAGGCGGAGAAGGAGGAGGCTGGCTGCTCGGGCGCGTCGGCGCAGGCGGAGAAGGAGGCGGAGTGCCGCCACGCGCCGGAGAAGGAGCCGGTCGAGTGCCCTGATCGTCACTCGCTGGAGGAGGAGGCGGTGGAGGAGGCGGGGTGCCCTGACTCGCCACAGGAGGAGGCGGTGGAGGAGGCGGAGTGCCCTGACTTGCCGGAGGAGGAGGAGGAGGCAGAGGCATCCAGTTCGGAAGGTTGATGAGCTCCTTCCGCCATAGGCATGGAGTCCTCAGAGCAGACCCCAGCCTAGTCTCCCCTTCACCGGTAGGGTGGTCAAGCTGGAGGTCCTCAAATCCCTCCGTTATTTCATCCACAATCACCCTAGCATATCCTTCTGGAATCGGCCGGCAGTGAAAAGTTGCGCCGGGTTCAGTAGGATAAACAGAGCCAACAGCCGCCTTGACCTTCAAATTCATCCATTGCGTCATAAGGTGGCAATTTTAAGACTCCGTGATAGCATCCACGGGATAGCTGGCAGGAGCTGTCAAGGCATGCTCCGGCTGAAGCAGCTCGGTGGAAGCCACGCTGCTTCTCCGCTGAGATGGCGGGATAGCTTCGGGGGAAGCTTCGGCAGTATGTTTGCTGCGATTTGCTTCTCGTTCCTCTATCGCTTGTACCCTTGCTTGCAGCGCCTGCATTTGGGTCTGCTGCAATTTTTTCCTCCTCTCCTGGGATTTGTAACCACCTGCGTCCGGAAACCCAACCTTTCACGGAATGGAGCTTGGCGTGCCTCGTGTCCGTTCAGGGTGCTCAGGATTCCCGAGGGCCATTGTGAGCTCGTCGTTCTCTCTATCTGGAAAGAACGTCCCTTGCTGCGCTGCTTCGATATACTGCTGAAGCTTCCTGACTGGTATGTCCATTTGATCGTTCGTCCAAATGCACTTCCCTGTTAAAGGGTCCAAGGTTCCGCCAGCCCCGAAGAACCAACTCCGGCAACGGTCTGGCCAGTTAATTGTCTCTGGTTCGATCCCTTTATCAACCAGATCATTCTCAGTCTTGGCCCACTTAGGCCGGGCTACGAGGTAGCCACCTGACCCCGTGCGATGGTGATGCTTCTTCTTCGCAGCATTTTGCTTGTTTGTCGCCGACAACTTCTTACTCTTTTCCAATGTCTTGTGGGCCACAAATGCGGGCCAGTGATCTTTCATCTTCTCATATCTGCCCTTAAATTCTGGTGTCTCTTTATTTTCGAAAAAGTTATTCAGCTCTTTCTTCCACCTCCTGAATAGTTCTGCCATCCTCTTAAGAGCAAAAGACTTGATTAATTGCTCTTTAACTGGCTTCTCTGGATCATCCTCTGGTGACAGGGTGAAATTTGACTTCAGCTCAGTCCAAAGATCAGTTTTCTGCATATCATTGACATAAGACACCTCAGGGTCTTCTGTAGCCGGCTTTAACCATTGCTGGATGCTGATCGGGATCTTGTCCCTAACCAAAACCCCGCACTGAGCAACAAATGCGCTCTTTGTCCGGAGGGGTTCAATCGGTTGGCCGTCGGGCGCGATTGCTATGATCTCAAACTTTTCATCCGAGCTCAACTTTTTCTTCGGGCCTCGTCTCTTTACCGAAGTTGTGCTCGATCCGGAGGGCTAGAAAAAAGAGCAAAGACTTAATTAATATGTGTACATACCAAAACAATGAATGCATCAATTAGCTAGTCAGCAGAAGCTTAACTAATATATATACCTGGACAGACTCGGTTCGGTCACCGGAGACGTCATCACGGTCTCCTTCTTGCACCGGCATTGGGTCACCGGAGCCGTCCTCACGGTCTCCTTCTTGCACCGGCATTAGGTCAGCGGAGCCATCATAATCATAGCCAGCTACTTCCAGACCATCGGTGTCGTTGAGAAACAACGAGACGACAGCATCACTTCCTCGTGCGATTATGTCCCCCAACAACTCTTCTTGTACTTCGTCTCGGGCGGTGTCCATAGTTTCTACAAATATTGACAACATGGCAATTATTATTCAAACATGACAGATGGATATATTAGTGGCAAATGTAGAACTAATATTAATTAGTGGCCTCGATGCTGCTTCTCTAGGGTTTGGGGTGGCCTCGACGTTGCTTCTCTAGGGTTTGGGGTGGCCTCGACAACGCTTCAAGGATAAAAAAAGAAGAGGAAGAAGAAAAAAAAGAGGAGAAGAAAGAATAGAGGAGTAAGAACTCCTCTATTCTTTCTTCTCCTCTTTTTTTCTTCTTCTTCCTCTTTTTTTTATCGGGAACGAGGGTCATCGAGGGTCACCGAGCGGTAGAGGAAACCCTAAATAGCAAGTATCATGGGTGTGAGATACATGTGGCCGTCGGTGTTGGACACTACATCCACGTCCCACAAGTGACGTGGGCATCAAAGCCCGCGCCACTTGTGGGACGTGGATGTAGTGTCCGACACCGACGGCCACATGTATCTCACACCGACGATACTTTCTATTTAGGGTTTCCTCTACCGCTCGGCGACCCTGACCCTCGAAGGGAGACCTATCTTCTTAAGGCCAGGAATGAAGTCAACACAAAACCCGATAACATCCTTTGTTTGATGGCCCATGGAGATGCTTCCTTCTGGCCTAGCGCGGTTACGGACATATTTCTTTAGGACTCCCATGAACCTCTCAAAGGGGAACATATTGTGTAGAAATACGGGCCCCAGGATGACAATCTCGTCGACTAGATGAACTAGGACGTGCGTCATGATATTGAAGAAGGATGGTGGGAACACCAGCTCGAAACTGACAAGACATTGCGCCACATCACTCCTTAGCCTTGGTACGATTTCTGGATCGATCACCTTCTGAGGGATTGCATTGAGGAATGCACATAGCTTCACAATGACTAATCGGACGTTTTCCGGTAGAAGCCCCCTCAATGCAACCGGAAGCAGTTGCGTCATAATCACGTGGCAGTCATGAGACTTTAGGTTCTGAAACTTTTTCTCTGACATATTTATTATTCCCTTTATATTCGAGGAGAAGCCAGTCGTGACCTTCATACTGAGCAGGCATTCAAAGAAGATTTCTTTCTCTTCTTTCGTAAGAGCGTAGCTGGCAGGACCTTTATACTGCTTCGGAGGCATGCCGTCTTTTTCGTGCAAACATTGCAGGTCCTCTCATGCCTCAGGTGTATCTTTTGTCTTCCCATACACGCCCAAGAAGCCTAGCAGGTTCACGCAAAGGTTCTTCGTCACGTGTATCACGTCGATTGAAGAGCGGACCTCTAGGTCTTTCCAGTAGGGTAGGTCCCAAAATATAGATTTCTTCTTCCACATGGGTGCGTGTCCCTCAGCGTCATTCGAAACAGCTAGTCCACCGGGACCCTTTCCAAAGATTACGTAGTGTAAATCATTGACCATAGCAAGTACGTGATCACCGGTACGCATGGCGGGCTTCTTCCGGTGATCTACCTCGCCTTTGAAATGCTTGCCTTTCTTTCGACATTGATGGTTGGTCGGAAGAAATCGACGATGGCCCAGGTACACATTTTTCCTGCATTTGTCCAAGTATATACTTTCAGTGTCATCTAAACAGTGCGTGCATGCGTGGTATCCTTTGTTTGTCTGTCCTGAAAGGTTACTGAGAGCGGGCCAATCGTTGATGGTCACGAACAGCAACGCCTTAAGGTTAAATTCCTCCTGTCTGTGCTCATTCCACGTATGTACACCGTTTCCATTCCACACTTGTAAAAGTTCTTCAACTAATGGCCTTAGGTACACATCAATGTCGTTGCCGGGTTGCTTAGGGCCTTGGATGAGAACTGGCATCATAATGAACTTCCGCTTCATGCACATCCAAGGAGGAAGGTTATACATACATAGAGTCACGGGCCAGGTGCTATGATTGCTGCTCTGCTCCCCGAAAGGATTAATGCCATACGCGCTTAAAGCAAACCATACATTCCTTGGGTCCTTTGCAAACTCATCCCAGTACTTTCTCTCGATTTTTCTCCACTGCGACCCGTCAGCGGGTGCTCTCAACTTCCCATCTTTCTTTCGGTTCTCACTGTGCCATTGCATCAACTTGGCATGCTCTTCGTTTCTGAACAGACGTTTCAACCGTGGTATTATAGGAGCATACCACATCACCATCGCAGGAACCCTCTTCCTGAGGGGCTCGCCATCAACATCACCAGGGTCATCTCGTCTGATCTTATACCGCAATGCACCGCATACCGGGCATGCATTCAGATCCTTGTATGCACCGCGGTAGAGGATGCAGTCATTAGGGCATGCATGTATCTTCTCCACCTCCAATCCTAGAGGGCATACGACCTTCTTTGCTGCGTATGTACTGTCGGGCAATTCGTTATCCTTTGGAATCTTCTTCAATATTTTCAGTAGCTTCTCAAATCCTTTGTCAGCCACAGCATTCTCTGCCTTCCACTGCAGCAATTCTAGTACGGTACCGAGCTTTGTGTTGCCATCTTCGCAATTGGGGTATAACCCTTTTTTGTGATCCTCTAACATGCGATCGAACTTCAGCTTCTCCTTTTGACTTTCGCATTGCGTCCTTACATCGACAATGACCCGGCGGAGATCATCATCACCGGGCACATCGTCTGGTTCCTCTTGATCTTCAGCAGCTTCACCCGTTGCAGCATCATTGGGCACATCGTCTGGTTCCTCTTGATCTTCACCAGCTCCCCCCGTTGCAGCATCACCGTATTCAGGGGGCACATAGTTGTCATCGTACTCTTCTTCTTCGCCGTCTTCCATCATAACCCCTATTTCTCCATGCCTCGTCCAAACATTATAGTGTGGCATGAAACCCTTGTAAAGTAGGTGGGAGTGAAGGATTTTTCGGTTAGAGTAAGACCTCGTATTCCCACATTCAGTGCATGGACAACACATGAAACCATTCTGCTTGTTTGCCTCAGCCGCATTGAGAAACTCATGCACGCCCTTAATGTACTCGCAGGTGTGTCTGTCACCGTACATCCATTGCCGGTTCATCTGCGTGCATTATATATAATTAAGTGTCCAAATTAATAGAAGTTCATCATCACATTAAAACCAAAGTGCATACATAGTTCTCATCTAACAACATATAGCTCTTCAGAGCATCTAATTAATTAAACCATACATTGAAACTATGTAAAACATTTCAATGCGAAAACAAATGCGATCATAATCGCAACCAAGGTAACAATTGGTCCAACGGCATAATGATACCAAGCCTCGGTATGAATGGCATATTTTCTAATCTTTCTAATCTTCAAGCGCATTGCATCCATCTTGATCTTGTGATCATCGACGACATCCGCAACATGCAACTCCAATATCATCTTCTCCTCCTCAATTTTTTTTTATTTTTTCCTTCAACAAATTATTTTCTTCTTCAACTAAATTTAACCTCTCGACAATAGGGTCGGTTGGCATTTCGGATTCACATACATCCTAGATAAATAAAATCTATGTCACGTTGGTCGGCATAATTTTCATAAACAATAAATGAACCAATATTTATGAAGATAATATACATACCAAATCCGAATCATAGACAGGACGAGGGCCGACGGGGGCGGATACCAAAACCATCGCACTATATAAGATGCAATAATAAATGTAAGAAAATGATACAAGTATCTATCTAAACAGACAAGTAAGAATATTTTTCCTTTCAGAAAGAAGATAAGAACAAGAGGCTCACCACGGTGGTGTCGGTGATGAGATCAGCGCGGGTGATCGACGGCGGTGAAGACGGGGACGGGGCGTGACGGACCGCTAAATCTAGACAAATCTCGAGGAAAATGGAGCTTGGAGGTCGAGCTTCGAGAGGAGAAAGTTTAAGTAGTGTGGCTCGGGCATTCCATCGAACACCTCATGTGCATAGGAGGTGAGCTAGAGCACCACAAACCCCTTCCCTCGCCGGCCAGAGAAAAACAGAGCACTGGAGTGCTCTGCTCGTGGGCGAGGGTATATATAGGCACCTCATTGGTCCCGGTTTGTGGCAAGAACCGGGACTAAAGGGGAGCCTTTGGTCCCGGTTCAGGCCACCAACCGGGACCAATGGTGGTGGGCCAGGAGCGAGGCCCATTGGTCCCGGTTCGTCCCACCAACCGGGACCAAAAGGTCCAGACGAACCGGGACCAATGGCCCACGTGGCCCGGCCGGCCCCCTGGGCTCACGAACCGGGACCAATGCCCACATTAGTCCCGGTTCTACACTGAACCGGGACTAATGGGATGAGCCGGCCTGGACCATAGCCCTGTTTTCTACTAGTGATACTTGAATTATTTTCTTACTTTTATTATTGCATCTTATATAGTGCGATGGTTTTGGTATCCGCCCCCGTCGGCCCTCGTCCTGTCTATGATTCGGATGTGGTATATATATTATCTTTATAACTATTGGTTCATTTATTGTTTATGAAAATTATGCCGACCAACATGACATAGATTTTATTTATGTAGGATGTATGTGAATAGGAAATGCCAACCGACCCTATTGTCGAGAGGTTAAATTTAGTTGAAGAAAGAAAACAATTTGTTGAAGGAAAAAATAAAAAAAATTGAGGAGGAGAAGATGATATTGGAGTTGCATGTTGCGGATGTCGTCGATGATCACAAGATCAAGATGGATGCAATGCGCTTGAAGATTAGAAAGATTATAAAATATTTCATTCATACCGAGGCTTGGTATCATTATGCCGTTGGATCAATTGTTACCTTGGTTGCGATTATGATCGCATTTGTTTTCGCATTGAAATGTTTTACATAGTTTCAATGTATGGTTTAATTAATTAGATGCTCTGGAGAGCTATATGTTGTTAGATGAGAACTATGTATGCACTTTGGTTTTAATGTGATGATGAACTTCTATTAATTTGGACACTTAATTATATATAATGCACGCAGATGAACCGGCAATGGATGTACGGTGACAGACACACCCGCGAGTACATTAAGGGCGTGCATGAGTTTCTCGATGCGGCTGAGGCAAACAAGCAGAATGGTTTTATGTGTTGTCCATGCCCTGATTGTGGGAATACGAAGTCTTACTCTGACCGGAAAATCCTTCACTCCCACCTGCTTTACAAGGGTTTCATGCCACACTATAATGTTTGGACGAGGCACGGAGAAATAGGGGTTATGATGGGAGACGGCAAAGAAGAAGACTATGATGACAACTATGTGCCCCCTGAATACGGTGATGCTACAACGGGGGGAGTTGGTGAAGATCAAGACGAACCAGACGATGTGCCCAATGATGCTGCAATGGGTGAAGCTGCTGAAGATCAAGAGGAACCAGACGATGTGCCCGATGATGATGATCTCCGCCGGGTCATTGTCGATGCAAGGATGCAATGCGAAAGTCAAAAGAAGAAGCTGAAGTTCGATCGCATGTTAGAGGATCACAAAAAAGGGTTATACCCCAATTGCGAAGATGGCAACACAAAGCTCGGTACCGTACTGGAATTGCTGCAGTGGAAGGCAGAGAATGCTGTGGCTGACAAAGGATTTGAGAAGCTACTGAAAATATTGAAGAAGAAGCTTCCAAACGATAACGAATTGCCCGACAGTACATACGCAGCAAAGAAGGTCGTATGCCCTCTAGGATTGGAGGTGGAGAAGATACATGCATGCCCTAATGACTGCATCCTCTACCGCGGTGCATACAAGGATCTGAACGCATGCCCGGTATGCGGTGCGTTGCGGTATAAGATCAGACGAGATGACCCTGGTGATGTTGACGGCGAGCCCCTCAGGAAGAGGGTTCCTGCGAAGGTGATGTGTATGCTCCTATAATACCACGGTCATCTGTTCAGAAAGTTGATGCGATGCACAGGAGAACGAAAGAAGTAGAAGCCACGGGTCGCAGTGGAGAAAAATCGAGAGAAAGTACTGGGATGAGTTTGCAAAGGACCCAAGGAATGTATGGTTTGCTTTAAGCGCGGATGGCATTAATCCTTTCGGGGAGCAGAGCAGCAATCACAGCACCAGGCCCGTGACTCTATGTATGTATAACCTTCCTCCTTGGATGTGCATGAAGCGGAAGTTCATTATGATGCCAGTTCTCATCCAAGGCCCTAAGCAACCCGGCAACGAAATTGATGTGTACCTAAGGCCATTAGTTGAAGAACTTTTACAGCTGTGGAATGGAAACGGTGTACGTACGTGGGATGAGCACAGACAGGAGGAATTTAACCTTAAGGCGTTGCTGTTCGTGACCATCAACGATTGGCCCGCTCTCAGTAACCTTTCAGGACAGACAAACAAAGGATACCACGCATGCACGCACTGTTTAGATGACACTGAAAGTATATACCTGGACAAATGCAGGAAAAATGTGTACCTGGGCCATCGTTGATTTCTTCCGACCAACCATCAATGTCGAAAGAAAGGCAAGCATTTCAAAGGCGAGGCAGATCACCGGAAGAAGCCCGCCATGCGCACCGGTGATCACGTGCTTGCTATGGTCAATGATTTACACTACGTAATCTTTGGAAAGGGTCCCGGTGGACTAGCTGTTCCGAATGACGCTGAGGGACACGCACCCATGTGGAAGAAGAAATCTATATTTTGGGACCTACCCTACTGGAAAGACCTAGAGGTCCGCTCCTCAATCGACGTGATGCACGTGACGAAGAACCTTTGCGTGAACCTGCTAGGCTTCTTGGGCGTGTATGGGAAGACAAAAGATACACCTGAGGTACGAGAGGACCTGCAACATTTGCACGAAAGAGAGGCATGCCTCCGAAGCAGTATAAAGGTCATGCCAGCTACGCTCTTACGAAAGAAGAGAAAGAAATCTTCTTTGAATGCCTGCTCAGTATGAAGGTCACGACTGGCTTCTCGTCGAATATAAAGGGAATAATAAATATGCCAGAGAAAAAGTTTCAGAACCTAAAGTCTCATGACTGCCACGTGATTATGACGCAACTGCTTCCGGTTGCATTGAGGGGGCTTCTACCGGAAAACGTCTGATTAGCCATTGTGAAGCTATGTGCATTCCTCAATGCAATCTCTCAGAACGTGATCGATCCAGAAATCGTACCAAGGCTAAGGAGTGATGTGGCGCAATATCTTGTCAGTTTCGAGCTGGTGTTCCCACCATCCTTCTTCAATATCATGAGGCACGTCCTAGTTCATCTAGTCGACGAGATTGTCATCCTGGGGCCCGTATTTCTACACAATATGTTCCCCTTTGAGAGGTTCATGGGAGTCCTAAAGAAATATGTCCGTAACTGCGCTAGGCCAGAAGGAAGCATCTCCATGGGCCATCAAACAGAGGATGTTATCGGGTTTTGTGTTGACTTCATTCCTGGCCTTAACAAGATAGGTCTCCCTAAATCACGGTATGAGGGGACACTGACTGGAAAAGGCACTCTTGGAAGAGACTCAATAATATGCAGGGACGGATATTCTTGGTCTCAAGAACACTACACAGTTCTACAGAACTCTACCTTGGTGACCCCGTATGTCGATGAACACAAGAACAGTCTGCGCTCCAAACACCCGGAGCAGTGCGACGACTGGATTACATGTGAACACATCACGACTTTCAGCAGTTGGTTGGAAACACGTCTCAGAGGTGACAACACTGTTTGTGATGAGTTGTACTTGTTGTCCAGGGGACCATCTTTGACTGTATTGACTTACAAAGGATACGAGATAAATGGGAATACATTTTACACGATCGCCCAAGATCAAAAGAGCACCAACCAAAAGAGCGGTGTACGCTTTGATGCAGCAACCGAGAGCGGAAAGGACACATATTATGGTTACATAGTGGACATATGGGAACTTGACTACGGACCTGATTTTAAGGTCCCTTTGTTTAAGTGCAAATGGGTCAATCTGTTAGGCGGCGGGGTACAGGTAGACCCACAGTACGGAATGACAACAGTGGATCTGAAAAATCTTGGGTACACTGACGAACTGTTCGTCCTAGCCAATGATGTGGCACAGGTTATCTATGTGAAAGACATGTCTACCAAACCGAGAAAAAGAAAAGATAAGGAAGCGAATACATCATACGATGAGCCAAAGCGCCACATAGTTCTTTCAGGAAAAAGGGACATCCTGGGAGTGGACGGCAAGACAGACATGTCTGAAGATTATGAAAAGTTTCATGAAATTCCTCCCTTCAATGTCAAGGCTGACCCAAGCATCCTGATAAACAATGAAGATTATCCATGGTTACGGCGCAATAAGCAAATGACACAAGCAAAGAAAAAGTGAAGACTTTCTCCCGCAATAAGCAAATGCTATGTGGGTGAAATGATGATACCATGCCAACTTTCAACCTTTTCAGAGTTCATTTTGAAATGCTTTCCAATTTCAGAGTCATTTAGCTCAAAGAATGAATTAATAGCAAACAGAATGAACTACAAAACTTTTATGAAAATAAAAACAATCAATTAAAATATTATGTTATGATCAACTAAAATAAAACTATAATATTCTTCAATAGCAAAAAGAATATAATTTGTGTGACCTAAAATCAATAGTAAAGTTATTCTAATTTTAAATAGAAATAAACTAGTGATTCACAAACTAGTGATTCATAAAAATAAATAGCAAAGAAGAAAAAAATTCTAATTTTATAGTAAAGTTATTCATAAACTAGTGATTCACACAAATTTTTAAAAATTCAAATTTAAACTATTTAAAATTTAAAACTAATGGCACTAACAGAAAGTTTATAATTTTTGTGACCTAAAAGCAAAAAGAAATCACTAAAAAACTGTAAGTATTTAGTTTTAAGTAGAAATAAAAAATAAATAGAAAAAAATTCTAATTTTATAGTAAAGTTATTCATAAACTAGTGATTCACACAAATTTTTAAAAATTCAAATTTAAACTATTTAAAATTTAAAACTAATGGCACTAACAGAAAATTTATAATTTTTGTGACCTAAAAGCAAAAAGAAATCACTAAAAAACTGTAAGTATTTAGTTTTAAGTAGAAATAAAAAAATAAAAAACCAAAAAAATATAGAAATAAAAAAGAAAAAACCAAAAAAAATGCCACCTACTGGGCCTCCACGGCCTGAATACGACTAGAAACCCTACATGGGCCAGGATTCAGGCCCGCAGAAGGCCCAATAGGCCCACAGGCAAAGCAGTGTCAAATTAGGCCCATAGGCCTGCTATTCAGAGGAGTTCGGGAGGGAAGAGGCAGCAGACCTTATAAACCAGTGCCGGCCGCTCTCAACTAGCGATGTGGGACTAAACTTATGGGCGCGGGCAGCACAAGGGCATTGGTCCCGGTTGGTGGCTCCAACCGGGACTAAAGGGGGCATTGGTCCCGGTTCGTGGCACCAACCGGGACCAATGCCACCCTTTAGTCCCGGTTGGTGCCACCAACCGGGACCAAAGGCCGCCGCTTCCCGCCCTTTGGGCTGCCGAAAATTGGCCTTTGGTCCCGGTTGGTGGCACCAACCGGGACTAAAGGGTGGCATTGGTCCCGGTTGGTGCCACGAACCGGGACCAATGCCCTTGCTATATAACCAGGACTTGTGAAAATTTCACATCTCCCTCGCCTCCCGTCGCCAGTTGCCCCCGCCGCCAGGCTGCCCAAATCGCTCGCGCGCTCCTCGTCGCCGTCGCCGCCGCTCGCGCGCTCCTCGTCGCCGTCGCCGCCACCGGCCGCCGCCATCCTCGCGCCCGAGCCCACGCCGGCCGCCGCCCCGTGCCCCTGCCCCGTCCCCGAGCACGCACGGCCGCGCCCCTGTGCCCCGGCCCGCCCCCACCATTGTCGTCGTCGCCGGCGCCCGCCTCCACTGCCGCCCCTGCCTCGACGCCGCCCCTCCTCCCCGTTCGGTCCGGCTCCGGCGACCCCCTTTCCTCCCTGTCCCCTCGATCCTTTTCATATAATTTTTTTTCATATGCATATGTTGATTATATGGATGGATATGGATGATGTATATGTTCATTATATGGATGGATGGATGATGTATGCTTTTTTTCATATAATTTTTTTAGGCAGATTTTTAGATTTTTTAGGCAGATTTTTAGAATTTTTTGTGTATGTATGTTATGTTTATATGTATGTATGTATGTTCATATGTATGTATGTTTATGTTCAGATTTTTAGAAAATGTATGTATGTATGTTTATATGTATGTATGTTCAGATTTTTAGAAAATGTATGTATGTATGTTCATATGAAAGAAAAATGTATGTATGTATGTTCATATGCATATGCAAAGAAAATGTATGTTAATATATATGATGATATGTTCAAATGTTTGTATATTCATATGAACAATGAATTAGGCAAAACCTTTACTTTTTTCTAAAATTTATATTTGATCATTATTTTAAAAAAAACAAGCAATACTACTTCATGTATTTTTAAGAAAGGAAGAAGAAGAAAAAGAATGAGAGGAAAAAGGAAATAAGAAGAGGAAGAAAGGAGAAGAAGAGGGGAGAGGAAGACGAGGAGAAATAAATAAGAAGAAGAAAAAAGAAGAAAAAGAAGAGGAGAGGAAGAAAGGAATAGAGGAGAAGAAGAGAAAATAGGGGGGGTCGAGAACGTCGGACATTCATGAGAGAGGCGAGGAAGAAGGGGAAGAAGAGGGAGAAGAAGAGGAGAGGAAGAAGAGGAAGTCTTCTCCTCTATTCTTTCTTCTCTTCTTTTTTCTTCTTCTTCTTCCTCTTTATTTTATCGGGAACGAGGGTCGTCGAGAGGTCGAGGAGCGGTAGAGGAGAAACCCTAAATAGAAAGTATCGTCGGTGTGAGATACATGTACCGTCGGTGTCGGACACTACACCCACATCCCACAAGTGGCGCGGGCTTCGACGCCCACGTCACTTGTGGGACGTGGATGTAGTGTCCGACACCGAAGGCCACATGTATCTCACACCCACGAAACTTGCTAGCTATTTAGGGTTTCCTCTACCGAAAAGAAGAGGAGAAATAAATAAGAAGAAGAAAAAAGAAGAAAAAGAAGAGGAGAAGAAGAAAGGAATAGTGGAGAAGAAGAGAAAATAGAAATATATTCTATTTTCTCTTTTCTCCACTATTCCTTTCTTCTTCTCCTCTTTTTCTTCTTTCTTCTTCTTCTTCTTCTTCTTCTTATTAGCCGGAAGTAGAGAGAGGTTTCCTAGTGTCAAAGTATTGAAGAAATCCATGCCTTCATCATTAGCCGGAAGTAACCAGGGCATGTTGGTACGAAGTTCTGCAAAGTTATTCTGGAATGGAGTCCCGGATAGAATAATCGCTTTTTGGTACGAATTCAGCAAAGGCCTTCCAAATAGCGATATTCGGAAGGCTCTTGCTGAACTTTGTACCAAAAAGCGAATTATCCTATCTGGGACTCCGTTCCAGAACAACTTTGAAGAGCTTCGTACCATCATGCACATGTTACTTTCGCCTAATGATGAAGACATGGTTTTGTTGAATCCTTTGACACTAGGCAACCTCCCGACCCCTCGCGATCCTCTCGAACATGAGAGGAAGAATAGGGTCGTCTAGGGGTCGAGGGTTCCAGGGTCGTCGAGGGTTCGAGGGGTCGAGGATCGCCGAGGGGTCGAGAGAGGTTTCCTAGTGTCAAAGTATTGAAGAAATCCATGCCTTCATCATTAGCCGGAAGTAACCAGGGCATGTTGGTACGAAGTTCTGCAAAGTTATTCTGGAATGGAGTCCCGGATAGAATAATCCGCTTTTTGGTACGAATTCAGCAAAGGCCTTCCAAATAGCGATATTCGGAAGGCTCTTGCTGAACTTTGTACCAAAAAGCGAATTATCCTATCTGGGACTCCGTTCTAGAACAACTTTGAAGAGCTTCGTACCATCATGCACATGTTACTTTCGCCTAATGATGAAGACATGGTTTTGTTGAATCTGACACTAGGCAACCTCCCGACCCCTCGGCGATCCTATCGAACATGAGAGGAAGAAGAGGATAAAAAAAGAAGAGGAAGAAGAAAAAAAGAGGAGAAGAAAGAATAGAGGAGATCTTCTCCTCTATTCTTTCTTCTCCTCTTATTTTTCTTCTTCTTCCTTTTTTTATCGGGAACGAGGGTCGTCGAGGGACATAGATGTAGTGTCGTCGTTGTCGATATATACCCCCTCCCGATAGCTTACTATGATTAGGTAGCTAGCTAGTTCTACGTTTGGCACTAATATATCCATCTATCATGTTTGAATAATAATTGCCATGTTGTAAATATTTGTAGAAACTATGGACACCGCCCTAGACGAAGCAACAAAAGAAGCGTTGTTGAGGGACATAATCGCAGAAGGAAGTGATGCCATCTCGTTGTTTCTCAACGAAACCGATGGTCTGGAAGGAGAGGGTGAACAAGCTGGCTACGGTGACCTAATGCCGGTGCAAGAAGAGAACATGAGGACGGCTCCGGTGACCCAATGCCGGTGCAAGAAGGAGACCGTGATGACGTCTCCGGTGACCGAACCGAGTCCGGCCAGGTATATATATTAGTTAAGCTTCTGACTGACTAGCTAATTGATGCATTCATTGTTTTGGTATGTACACATATTAATTAAGTCTTTGTTCTTTTTTCTAGCCCTCCGGATCGAGCACAACTTCGGTAAAGAGACGAGGCCCGAAGAAAAAGTTGAGCTCGGATGAAAAGTTTGAGATCATAGCAATCGCGCCCGACGGCCAACCGATTGAACCCCTCCGGACAAAGAGCGCATTTGTTGCTCAGTGCGGGGTTTTGGTTAGGGACAAGATCCCGATCAGCATCCAGCAATGGTTAAAGCCGGCTACAGAAGACCCTGAGGTGTCTTATGTCAATGATATGCAGAAAAATGATCTTTGGACTGAGCTGAAGTCAAATTTCACCCTACCGCCAGAGGATGATCCAGAGACCAGTTAAAGAGCAATTAATCAAGTCTTTTGCTCTTAAGAGGATGGCAGAACTATTCAGGAGGTGGAAGAAAGAGCTGAATAAGTTTGTCGAAAAAAATGAGACACCAGAATTCAAGGGCAGATATGAGAAGATCAGAGATCACTAGCCCGCATTTGTGGCCCACAAGACATCAAAAGAGTAAGAAGATGTCGGCGACAAACAAGCAAAATGCTGCGAAGAAGAAGCTTCACCATCGCACGGGGTCAGGTGGCTACCTCGTAGCCCGGCCTAAGTGGTCCAAGAGTGAGAATGATCTGGTTCATAAAGGGATCGAACCAGAGACAAATAACTGGCCAGACCGTTGCCGGACTTGGTTCTTCGGGGCTGGCGGAACCCTGGACCCTGAAACAGGGAAGTGCATTTGGACGAACGATCAAATGGACATACCAGTCAGTAAGCTTAAGCAGTATATCGAAGCAGCGCAGGAAGGGACGTTCTTTCCAGACAGAGAGAACGACAAGCTCACAATGGCCCTCGGGAATCCTGAGCACCCTGGACGGACACGAGGCACGCCAGGCTCCATTCCGTGGAAGGTTGGGTTTCCGGACGCAGGCGGTTACAAATCCCATGAGAGGAGGAAAAAAGTGCAGCAGACCCAAATGCAGGCGCTGCAAGCAAGGGTACAAGCGATAGAGGAACGAGAAGCAAATCGCAGCAAACGACTGCCGAAGCTTCCCCGAAGCTACCCCGCCATCTCAGCGGAGAAGCACGTGGCTTCCACCGAGCTGCTTCAGCCGGAGCATGTCTTGACGGCTCCTGCCAGCTATCCCGTGGATGCTATCACGGAGTCTCAAAATTGCCACCTTATGACGCAATGGATGAATTGAAGGTCAAGGCGGCTGTTGGCTCTGTTTTTCCTACTGAACCCGGCAACTTTTCACTGCCGGCCGATTCCAGAAGGATATGCTAGGGTGATGGTGGATGAAATAACGGAGGGATTTGAGGACCTCCAGCTTGACCACCCTACCGGTGAAGGGGAGACTCGGCTGGGGTCTGCTCTGAAGACTCCATGCCTATGGCGGAAGGAGCTCATCAACCTTCCGAACTGGACGCCACCGCCTCCTCCTCCTCCTCCGGCGAGTCAGGGCACTCCGCCTCCACCGCCTCCTCCTCCGGCGAGTGACGATCAGGGCCCTCGGCCGGCTCCTTCTCCGGCGCGCGGCGGCACTCCGCCTCCTTCTCCGCCTGCGCCCGCCCGAGCAGCCAGCCTCCTCCTTCTCCGCCTCGTCAGCAAGGGCGGAAGAGACCTGCCGCCGCTGCTCCGGCGCGTCGTAGTCCTTCTCCTCCGCCTCGTAAGCAAGTAAAGAAGACAACCGCTCTCGTCTGCTCGTCTAGCAGTACAGCCAGAGGCGGGAGGACATACAGATTCGGTCCTTCTCTGAAGACTCCAGAGAAGTTACCATACGAGAGGACCCCGGAGGAGAACGCCGAGATCGCGCGAGAAGAAGTGAGGAACTTCTTTGAAGGGGTGAAAGCAAAGAAACATCCACCTCCGGAGGAGAAGGTAGATCCGGTGAAAGCGAAGCGCACTCTGGCTGCCCTGACAAAACCACCCAAGTCTCGCCGAAAGGAAACTATGAGCGCATTATTGGAAAGGAATTTGCCGAAGCGGAGCGGTCGGGAAGTACTGTCAGTGATCAAAGGCTGAAAGAACGACGAGCTGGGAAACAAATTGCCCAGCTCGGCGAACAAGCGAAGCAATCGTGCCCCGCTCAAGGTGCCTAGCCACAATCGATAATGATCCGAGGATGGTGCCCGGTTATAGCAATCTTGCAGATTACCTGCCCGACGAAGTACATTATGAACCCATGGACGTGCAGATACAAAGATACGAGTACGGGAAGCCTCTCGTCAAAGATGAAAGATCTCTATCAACGATGATGCGAAGATTGCATGATTGGTACTTGAAAATCTGCAGAGACTCTGGGGGGAGGAGTACTTTGTATGCGAGAGTAAACCGGAGCATGACCTCGTTGGAATTGATCTGTTGCCTGTTCCATTTGAGGAGTTCTATCATTTCAATCATTGTCCCTCGTCATATAACAGCTGTCACTGCTACTGCTGTAAGAGTACTGACTCTGATCATTGCATGTATTTATACTCAATCTCACTTATTCATGCAGATTGAAGACATCGAATTGAAGAAAAGACAATCGGTGATATTGGGTTCATTAACACAAACTTCATAGATGCAACTCAGGTTAAATTTCATGCCGCAGAAACCGAGGCCAAGCACGAATCATTGGTAATAAATGATAAAACAAAGATATAATACTCTTTCCTTACAACTTCAAGTGAGTGTTACTGTCTTGTGCGTATTCGGTTTCCCTTATATATTAGTCAAGGTTATAGTAATGTAATTGATGAGTTATGCATGCGTGTGCAGTTTCCACTATATTCTCCTAGAGATTAAGCTTGAGCAGGGACTAGTAACCGTCTTAGACTCAAGACGAAAAGATCCCAGGACTATGCAGACATGACTCAAATACTCGAGAAGTAAGTTAAATCGATCATTATCCACCATATCAGCAACTTTGTTCATTTCCTGATATATCAAGTAATTGTTTTCTTTGTCCGGCAGGGTTTGGAGAAATCACCAGAAAAGCTCCGGGACTGCCGAAGGAGCTGCAATTTAGACACCCGAAAGTAAGTACTAGCTATAGTAGCATTTTAAGCGCATCTACTAGTCATTCAAGCGCTAGTTTCATCAATACCATTTGGCATTCTTGCTTATCAGTTTGATTAACCTCTATTTCTTGTAAAGTGGTTGTGGCAGCAACAAGGGAATGATTACTATGTTTGCGAGTCCATCCGCCACACGACCTGTGAGCGGGGCTACACTGACGAACAATATGAAGTACGTAAATAACAACATTCACAATTTTATTTTATTACCATCATTTGTGTTGAGTTTCATTCATTCATATATATATATGTATTGACCCCCTTCTTTAAATTAGATGTTTCGGAAGCGGGATGAACTCCTAGCACCAGCTCGCATGCGAGGAATTCAAGAGGAATTGGCGGAGAATATCTATGTGGACACGGAGAATTCCTATGTTAAGAGTCCGTATGATTATATTTGTAAGAGATAATTACTGTATATATGTAGCCGGTAGTGTCAGATAGATATACGAGAACTTGTTGTTCGACCAATCTCTCGGAGAAGGAGAGGTGGTCGATATCACTTCTCTCTGTATATATGCATATATGTTCATGACGATCTTCTGTTTCCTTCGTTTGCTTACTAGCTAGCTAGCAGTGTCTAGTCCTCTCTATATACGTATGTATAGTACGTAGCGTCGACCAAGCACGGACATAACAGAGGACACTTCTCTCTATTAATTATAACTAGCTAACACAATATATGAAACACCTAAATTAACCCCCCAAACCCCAACCCCCCCCTTTCAAAAAACAAAAACCCCAGCCACAGAAGTGCTGACGCGTGGATGCCTATTGGTCCCGGTTGGTGCCACCAACCGGGACTAAAGGCCCTCCACGTGGGCAGTGCGCAGAGCCCAGTCAGGAGACCCTTTGGTCCACCAACCGGGACCAAAGGGTCTCCTGACTGGGCTCTGCGCACTGCCCACGTGGAGGGCCTTTAGTCCCGGTTCTGGATTGCAACCGGGACCAAAGGGTCTCCACGTGGTGGAGGTATTAGTACCGACACTTTAGTCCCGGTTCCTGAACCGGGACTAAAGGCCCTTACGAACCGGGACTATAGGCCCTTTTTCTACCAGTGTATCTATGTAAACATACAAGTAAGAATATTTTTCCTTTCAGAAAGAAGATAAGAACAAGAGGCTCACCACGGTGGTGCCGGCGATGAGCTCGGCGCGGATGATCGACGGCGGTGAAGACGGGGACGGGGCGTGACGGACCGCTAAACCTAGACAAATATTATGGAAAATGGAGCTTGGAGGTCGAGCTTGGAGAGGAGAAAGCTTAAGTAGTGTGGCTCGGGCATTCCATCGAACACCTTGTGTGCATAGGAGGTGAGCTAGAGCACCACCAAGCCCTCCCCCCTCGGCCAGAGAAAAACAGAGCACTGGGGTGCTCTGCTCGCAAGCGAGGGGTATATATAGGCACCTCATTGGTCTCGGTTGGTGACATGAACCGGGACTAAAGGGGAGCCTTTGGTCCCGGTTCAAGCCACCAACCGGGACCAATGGTGGTGAGCCAGGAGCGAGGCCCATTGGTCCCGGTTCATCCCACCAACCGGGACCAAAAGGTCCAGATGAACCAGGACCAATGCCCACGTGGCCCGGCCGGCCCCTTGGGCTTACGAACCGGGACCAATGCCCCCATTGATCCCGGTTCTGGACTGAACCGGGACTAATGGGCTGACCCAGACTGGACCAAAGCCCTGTTTTCTACTAGTGTCTCAGTCGCGCTTGCGTCCTTGTATGGCCCGATTCAGTCCTGACCACTGCCGCTCCCTGCTTGTTGTTTGCTGCTGCACACATTCGGCCATGCAGCGAAAGGATTTCCACTTTCCAGAATTTTAAAACCGGCGAACATGTGTTGATTTGTGCGTGGAGTGTAACTCGCAAGACCACTTGCCGATGCATGACCATCAACAAGTCAGCAATCAACTCAGCTGGCTCAACACGTACAATACCTTATCAATTATAATCAAAATGCACACATACTAGTATTTGTATATATATCAGTATATTTATTGATGGAATTTGAGGTATGGCAGCCGCCAATCCTAGCCAGGTTTGCTGGCACCGCCCTCGGCACGTAGGCGCAAGCGCAACAGCGTTCATGATTTCTATAAAGGTGGAGGGGTTTTTCGTAAAAATGCCGGGCCGAGCGGGTGTGCCATGACGCGGCCAGTGTGGCGCCATTTGTCAACTTGTGATTGCCTCTGGACTAAATTTTCACATCCATTGCAAGTTTAAGGATGAGGTGATCACCTTTTGCAAGTTTGTGAACTAAATCATCTCATCCATTGCAAAATTGTGAATCTGTCGTGCTCTTGCCTCAATATAATAGCCAACCCTACATCGATGAGTGGATGGCTACTAGCCAAAGCATTTACCAAGGCCATCAATGAGATAACATAGCGAGCACACACCAACAACTAAATCCAGCATCTCAATCAAATGACAAAAAAGTTAATCCCGGTCGATATGCAAGATGCAACCAAACAAGAACGGTTGTGAATGGTGAGATCGCAATCACCCAGATTAACAGGATCACACCACCAAACTTTCCAAACCCATGAATGATGCCGATAAGAAGACCTAGCAGCACGCCGCCGGCGCGAGGTAGTCCTTGGCTCCGTCCTCCACCTGCGCCTGTCCGCCGAACAGGCCGGCCCTGAACAGCAGGAACCCCACCGCGTGGCCAGCGACTGCCACGAGGAGCACGCCGACGTTGAACGACATGAGCGCGAGCATGAGGACGTACGCCATCCCGACGCGCAGCGCGTGCACGGCGGCGCGCGCCGCCCCCGCTGCCGCGGGCCGGTCGCGGGAGGAGAGGCGGGACTCGAGCCAGCGGGAGGAGGAGAGGCACTCCACGAGCACGGCGAGAGCGAAGACGACGAGGAGCGCGAGCGCGTACATGCCACCGCTGGAGCCGGGCCACCCGTGGAAGAGGATCTCCGAGTTCTTGCCCCAGTAGAAGGTCATGTGCATGTAGTGCATCCGCATGCCCCCGTGCGCCGCCGCCGCCGCCGGGGCGGCGGCGCCGCCCATGCCCACGCCGTGCCCTCCCATTCCCATGTCCATCGCGCGCTGGACGCCGATGATGATCTGGTGGCGTTCTGTGCGTTTGTTGCATCTGCGCCCGCGCCCGCGTGGGTGTATATGTGCGGGCGGGCCGGACGCGAGCTGCCCCGCCTCCGACCTCCTCTGGCTGCCTACGACCTCACCGGCGCCGCCCCGCACCTCCTCCGGCCGGCCACCGCGTCCCCGCAACTCCGGCAAGCTCCATCGGTAACTCCGGTGAAAAGTGAACACGGCGAGCGCCTCGAAGTCCGCACCGCTACAGTGCCCGGCCCGATCCGGATCTGGATCTAAAAAACCCTAGCGGTTGACTTTTTTCCCTCTCCTCCAGTAATTTTTGCATATTTCATCATGCATAACTCTGCATCCGTGGCTCCGTTTCGGGCGTGTAGCATATCAAATTGTTCGTCTCGACGAGTACTTCATTTCATCTCATTGCATCATGTTCATTTGAGCTCATCTTGATGCCCTAAATGTGTTGGAAGAGTGCTAGTTTCTGTTAGTTTCAGATTCATATTCAGTAATTGGACATTTGTCATTTTTGCCATGATTGAAGTGTGCCTCCTATGAACTTGAGCCCTACATGTGTTTTGAAGTATGCCATGCCATCTTTACAGGGGTGTATGCCATGTATTTTTGTGATCTCTGTGGTGACTAGCACAAGCATGCAAAGTAGCCTCTCGTAATGTTGCTGATTTCAGGGACTTAGAATATTCTAAGTCTTTGTCCTGTCAATATTTTTATGCCATGTATTCATGTTGCTACAGAGTGATCCATGCCTCTTTTGAGCATGATCAGTAAGGATGTTTTGTAGATATTTGTGCTCTATCCATCCATGTCTTTGTTTGCAATTATGGAGCACCCTAGCTTGAGTCAATCGAGCTCTACTTTTGCTATAAAATGTTCCTGGCAGAATGTTTACGTGTTAAGCATTTTTGCCGAGGTTGTTGTAGTTGATCCATGCATGCTATGGTTGTTGTTCTTGCCATGTTTAGCTTCTATGCCATGTCTACTTGCTGGGTGTATGCTTAGTTTGTCATGCAATGCTTTGTGGTGAGTGCATCGAGCTCGTAAACATGCCTACTTGATATCTGTTTTGCCATGTTCCAGTTTTCTAAGTCTGAATCTGTTAACGATAATTGCTATGTTCACATGGTTGCCATTGTATTTTCTGATCCCTTTTGGCTTATGGTCAGTAAGGGACTTTTGTTGTATGCTTTGAGTAGCTTCATGCCATGCCTTGCTTTGCCATGATATGTTCCTGTAGCATGTTGTTATCTTGCTCTAAACATTGCTTCCTGATGTTAAATTCCTGACTTTGTTATTTTCACTAAGTCTGTAACCTGATATCTTTTGCACTTTTGCCATGCTTGTTTGAACCTGCTATTGAGTGAATTAGCCGTAGCTCAGTGTTCATCTTTTGTCAAGCATCTTGAGTGGATCCCTGCCATGTATTTTGTTGCTATGTTAGAGTGCTGTAGCATTGTTGTTCTTGATGCATTTAGATGGCCTCGTGCTGTTAATCGCAGCTTTCGTGCCATATTTGTTTTGCTTGTCAATTCCAAACCGTGCATCCGATTCCGGTGACCTTTATATCGATTTCGACCGAAATCAACTCCTCTTTCCAGTGGAACTCTTGGTTTTCCAGGTTCAATCTTTCCTTTCTGAATCATGCATATGCATCACATATCACATCCCGCATACCATGCCATGTTTTGCATCATGTTGCTTGTGCATTGCACGTGGTTGATTGTGTCTCCCTTTGCTTGTGTTCTTGCTTTGGGTAGAGCCGGGAGACGAGTACGTGACCGAGGAGCCCGTTGAGTACGTTTATGAGGATCAAGCGAACGTCAACTCGGAGAACTTTGCAGGCAAGATGACCATACCCTCGAAATCACTTCTATCTTTACTTGCTAGATGCTCGTTCTATTGCTATTCCTATGCTACGATACCTACCACTTGCTTATCATGCCTCCCATATTGCCATGTTAAACCTCTAACCCACCTTGTCCTAGCAAACCGTTGTTTGGCTATGTTACCGCTTTGCTCAGCCCCTCTTATAGCGTTGATAGTTGCAGGTGAAGATTGGAGTTTGTTCCTTGTTGGAACATGTTTATTGTTGTGTTATCATTATATTACCTTGTCTATGTTAACACACCTATATACTTGGTAAAGGGTGGAAGGCTCGGCCTTATGCCTGGTGTTTTGTTCCACTCTTGCCGCCCTAGTTTCCGTCATATCGGTGTTATGTTCCCGGATTTCATGTTCCTTACGCGGTTGGGTAATAATGGGAACCCCTTGACAGTTCGCCTTGAATAAAACTCCTCCAGCAATGCCCAACCTTGGTTTTACCATTTGCCACCTAGCCTCTTTTCCCTTGGGTTTCCGGAGCCCGAGGGTCATCTTTATTTAAACCCCCCTGGGCCAGTGCTCCTCTGAGTGTTGGTCCGACCGAGTAGACTGCGGGGCCACCTCGGGGCAACTTGAGGGTTGGTTTTACTCGTAGGATGTCTCATCTGAGTGTGCCCTGAGAATGAGATATGTGCAGCTCCTATCGGGATTTGTCGGCACATTCGGGCGGCTTTGCTAGTTTAGTTTTACCATTGTCGAGATGTCTTGTAACCGGGATTCCGAGTCTGATCGGATTGTCTTGGGAGAAGGAATATCCTTCGTTGACCGTGAGAGCTTGTGATGGGCTAAGTTGGGACACCCCTGCAAGGATTTGATCTTTCGAAAGCCATGCCCGCGGTTATGGGCAGATGGGAATTTGTTAATGTCCGGTTGTAGATAACCTGAAACTTAACTTAATTAAAATGAATCAACTGAGTGTGTGGCCGTGATGGTCTCTTTTCAGCGGAGTCCGGGAAGAGAACACGGTCTCGGGTTATGCTTGAACATAGGTTGTTCTAGGATCACTTCTTGATCATAGTTCATCGACCATGCCTTTGCCTCCTCTTATCGCTCTCATTTGCATATGTTAGCCACCATATATGCTTGTCGCTTGCTGCAGTTCCACATCATACCTTTTACCCTTCCTATAAGCTTAAATAGTCTTGATCGCGAGGGTGTGAGATTGCTGAGTCCCCGTGACTCACAGATTACTTCCAAAACTAGATGCAGGGACCGATGATATCGCTCCAGGAGATTCGAGTGAGCTCAAGTGGGAGTTCGATGAGGACTCAGGACGATACTACGTTTCCTTTCCAGACGATCAGTAGTGGTGCCCAGTTGGGGCGATCGGGAACTTTGTCGCATTTGGGGTTGTTCTTTATTTTGGTTCCGTAGTCAGGCCTTGAGTGTATCTGGATGAATGTAATGATATTTATACTATTGTGTGATGTGGCGAGTGTAAGCCAACTATGTACCTCTTTTCCTTATTCATTACATGGGTTGTGTGAAGATTACCTCACTTGTGACATTGCTTACAATGCGGTTATGCCTCTAAGTCGTGCTTCGACACGTGGGAGATATAGCCGCATAATGGGCGTTACATGTTTTCTTCCCTGCAGGGGTGCACCAACTTACCCACCACGCTCGATTAACTCCGGCCGGACACACTTTCCTGGGTCATGCCCGGCCTCGGCCAAAGAATACGCCGCAACCCGACCTAGGCTTAATAGAGAGGTCAGCACGCCGGACTAAACCTATTCCCCTAGGGGTCATGGGCCATCTCCCCGGGAACTCCAGCACGTTGCGTACGCGGCCGATGAGCAGACCTAGCTACCTCCTTCAACAAGGTAGGTGCTTACCAGTCCAACCCGACGCGCGCTGCTCAGTCGCTGACGTCTATTAAGTTTCGGCTGATGCATACGACGCAGAACGCCCATACTATGCCCATGTGATGGTTAGTGCTATCAGGCCAGAGGCCCCTCAGATCAAATATCCAAATCGTAGTGGATTAGGAACGCGCAGTAACAA